>NC_081249.1:133962865-134082865 GCF_030490865.1 Poecile atricapillus | reverse complement strand
TCCCAGCAGCGCAGGGGAGCTGCTTGTGCCTTGTTGGGAGTGCACAGACTGCTTGCTCAGCTCAGACTATGTCATGCACTTGTCTCCAGCATGTGCAAAACTGCCCTGGCTGGAGCAAGGGGCTTCCCTTGTGCTCACTGTCAGATACAGCTTAGTCAGTAGGGGCATCACTGCAGTGCAGTAATACTGATGTTCTTTTATTACCTCGTCTCTAATTTCTGCTGAAAACCTTTCTCACAGGAAAGGGGAAGCTGCTGCCCTTGAAACTTTTCAAGAGAAAGCCTTCTGTATCGAAGTGCCACGCTCAAGAGTAATAACTGGATTTTTATCATACAAAAAATAGCTACAGGGAATTTTTTTTCGTTAATAACGCACACCAGTAAACCCAGTCTCAAGGGAGAGCACAGAGCCTCCAGCCACAGAGATTCCTTGCTCAGGGATGAACTTGACTTGTCCAAATTGGCTTCAGGGCTGCTGATCATGACTTTTTGTTTCCAGCCAGATGAGGCCATTGGGTCTGGGCCTGAGCACAACACACAGCAAGTGCTTATACTTTCCTAGTAGTGCAGCTGGCTTCCCAACAGTCTGCAGGAAGGTAGGTAGGTAGGTACATCTTGTACTCAGAGAAATGCAATCTCCTTTGAAATCTCTTTATAAAGTTAATGACTATGTAAGGATCCAGTAGAACAAGACATCATTAAACACCGTCTGTGTTCACAATCAACTTCCTGATCATAATCTGGGGAGAGAGAGCATCCAGCAATGTGCTACCCATCCCTAGAGAGTGGGGAGAAGAAATTCTCCTCTCCTGGAGCAGGTAAGACAAAAATTACTGCATGGTTGGTGTGGACACCTTGCAGCTCCACGTGGCTTCAGCCAGTGAGCTGCAAGGCGGCCAAATGACGCTCAGGGAGAAGGGACTTTGGAAAGGGCCTCTACACTACATGTTACTTCTTGCACCTGCCAAAGGTGAGAGCAGTGCTTCCCCTGACTTGGCACATGTGCCAGCAGGAAGGCTGCAGGTGGGGTGCTGGGTCAGTCCTGGTGTCACACATGCATTACAGCCAGCTGACAGGAGCTTTTTAGGGTATTTTGCCAAAATTTTCTGGACTTCAGTGGGACGCAATGGGGGTCCTGTTGCTTGAGATAAATAAAGCTTAAGAGGTTGAATGACAGAAATAAAGGGTGATGGGCAGTTGAGCAGCCCTGTTCTTGATGAGCCCATTTACCAGGCTGGGCCATGCTCACACTGGTTTTGTCAGGAGCAGGGCTAGATGGGGCAGGGTTCACATTGTGTCTTCAGGTCTATCACCTGCACAGTTGCAGTTATGGCTTGCAATTAGGTAGCATGTGAAAAAGAAAAAAATAATTAAATTTGAGAAGGGCAGGGTGCTTTAGAGCTATGAGTACAGTTCTTTCACTTTCAGTGGAGAAAGAAGTTAATTTGACAGGGAACTCCTTGTCTTCAGCTTATGCTCTTTTCCAATGTAATCTTTCTCTGGCTTGATGAACTATTTTTAATAACTGTTCTGACATTTTATTTGCTCATCTATAATAATTTTAAATTACCTGGGAATCACTAGAGGATTTCTGAGACACACTTTGAAAATAATAAGTAAAGATGTGCTTTGGAAATACTATGATTTCTCTCTGGTTTTGTCTTCCAAGGCAGCCTCCAGCCAGCCTTGTTTCCATTCACAGTGGAGCTGCATGGTGCATCTGAAGCTTGGCAAAGCCCAGCACCTCCCAATTTTCTCCTCTCTTTCCTTTTTTGAAAAGAGATGGCCCCGGGTTTAAAAGCTGATTTTTAGCTTTGATTGTGTGTATGTGCTATATGAATGCTAAGCAGCCTTTACAATGCATCCTTGTGATGTGCCCGGGAAGGCAGATGCAGGCTGTGAGGTCTCCCTGGCTTCCCATCGTTCCTATGGCTGCGGTGCGGTTTGATATGGACATGTTTTATTTACGAGCGAGCTTTAGGGTGAATCCAGCCGTGTTACAGGCAGTAGCTGAGGGACTGAATGGGCTGAGCCACTGACACTTGTAAATCTGACACATTTGGAGCTGCTTTCTGCTGCGGAGGGGAGGTATTTTCCCCAGTGGTGCTGTGGGCTGGAAAAGGAGGAGGCTCTTGAGAGGCAGCAGGGACCTGGCACAGGTGTGTCCTGCCTGGACGATGGGTGTAGTTTTGGCTTCTGGGTGACATCCTCCTTCTTGCTTCCAGCCCATCCTTTCTCAGGAGCATGTGTAGTAGTGCCCCAAATCCAAGGGGGAAGATTCTCTTCCCTGCTGCATCAACAGAGTTCAAACAGCTGAGGCTGGGGTGCTGCTGTTCCATCACTGGTGGCTGTACTGATGGAGTGGGAGCCAGAAAAGTGGATGACAAGAAAGCACCAGCGCAAATTCAACCTCTTCTCCTCCATTTGTGTTTAGCGTCCCAAGTTCACCCCATGCAGCATTAACACATCAAATCCCTCAGCTCTTTCAGAACATCCCTCTGACAGAGTGGGTGTTGCTTCCCTCCAGCTCAGAAGAGGGTTGGGGGTTTATAGCTTTGCAAAAAAAATATGATCTGGCTTTGTTCCCTTTTTAAAATCAATCCTCCCCTTCTGGATGAGGTGGCACTTCCCTCTGAGACCCATGCAGCTGGGGATGCTGATGTATATTTTCATAACAGAAATCTGCAAGCTGCCACAAGGCTAGAAAGAGAGCACTTGTGCTCCCTGGGGTATTTTCAGGCTCACTACCATCTGTCCCTGCTTCAACTGATAACCAGAGATAAGGTAGGAAGCCACCGGCAGGAGCTGTGGTCACCTGTGGTTTTTGCACAGCTTTTGGGAGTGATAAGTTGTGCTCCTGCAAAAGGGACCAATTGATGAAACCTGCCAGGGTGTGCAGGAGGCTGAGTCTTGCTGGAAAAACCTAGCTGCCATCCAGTCCACATGCTGGCTGTGAGGGTGGTTCCCCAGCATGCCACCAGCCCTGCCTGTTTTCCCACTGGGATGAGGCTGAGGGGATACCCTGCTTCTCACCAGTGCTTTCTGGGCAGACAGGTAGGTACCTGCTGAGGCAGGTGTGTGCCAACAACAGGGCACCCAGAGAAAGTTTAATCCCACAGAAGGTGAAGCGTTTCACAGATTGCGTTATTGATGGGCACAGGTAAGATGAGCACAGAGCCCCCTGTTCTCCTTTCATCTGTGCCCTTCCATGTGCCAAATATGCCATCCTTAATCACAGCCCAACATATTAATATCCCAGATCTACTGATGCTCCTGCTTTCTTTTGGGTGAGGGAGTAACTTTCCTTTTGGCTTTTGAGCGTGAGGCAGCAACTCCTTTTGCTTTTGTTATTTTTGTGATGTTAGAAATCCACATATGCTGTGCCCCAAAAAGGAAACTTTCAAGGCATACCTGTATGGGATAGAGGGTAAGAAAGAGGAAAGAGAAACAGCAGAAAATCCCTCCACCCCTGAGCCCAGCAGGCAGAGCACTTGGCGGAGGGAGTGGGCACAAAGGTGGGGCACCAAGCACTGCAGGTGGGAGAAGCATCAGAAGATACGGTCAAGCTACTCAGGAGTAGTAATTTTCAGCCAAAACAGAGGAAGGAGCTATTTAAACACAGGTGCTAGAACTTACAGACCTGCTTTCAGAGCTCCGTGAGGCAGTGAAGGTACCCGTTTTTATGGCTTGAGGCAAAAGGAGGTAGGACATATTTCGTGGGGAGACTAGCAGCCCTTGCAAGGCACGTAGATGACGATTTTGGGACCTCTCAGATGGACCTGAGGTGAGGTGTGAGGTTTCTACAGGAACTGAGCAGACTTTTATGGAACTGGGGAGGGAAATGCCCTTCAGAGAGCCCACGTCGATCATCCCGCCCTTCGGGAAAGGGTTCTGCTGGTCTGTGGGGACCTCTAGTGAGAGACTTGGCTTCGCACAGGTCTCTGCGGCGGCAGGCGTTTAGGATTGGGGAAGGAAATGGGATCTAGGGGGAAACGGAGATGGGCTCCATGTTATTTTCCCTGTCCGCCGCTGTGAAACGGGTTCCGGGTGTGCTCAGGGCAGGTGACACGGCTTGGTGACTGTCGGCCGTGGCTGGGCTCATACCTTCTTGCAGCCCTTCCATATTTAACCTGTAACCCCACCGGTGGGCCAGCTCCGTTGTCTTTCTACCAGGGATCCTTCCCCTTGAAAATGCAGGTGACAACAACCCCGTCTATCCTCTAGTACTAGAAGAAGTGATGGGATGCCCACATTTCTGAATTCTGATGCAATCCTAACTCCGACAGTGTCTTATAAGGCATTTCCCCCACCTGGTCTGTTCCCGGCGGTCCTGCTCCTGAAATTGCCATCAGCTACCTCTCCAGCCTGTTGTCCTCTCTCTACTGCCCTCTTGCCATGCTGTCTATCCCTTGGTTTTACTCAGATGGTGTCCAGCTGGTGGTCAGAGGAGGAAGGTCTCTGCACATGGGTACCTCAGTGTCTCATCCTGGGTATCAGGGCAGGGACTGGTGAGCCACGGGGACGCTTTTGGCACTGGCTGTGGCAGCTCTCACTGGTGTCTTGGGAGGCTGCAACCAAGATGATCTGCAGGAAAGCTTACAAGAAAGCTAGTGATGTAGTCAGAAAATCATGACATGATTTTCCCTGTGCTCATGGCTTTGTGCAACTCTCTCTTCACTTTGCTTTGCAATATGCATCTTCCTTCCTTTTTCACTCCTCTCCTCCTCCTTCTTTGTCATCTTCCTGTTATTGCAGTTATTGTTGTGGGATGGTTTTACTTTTTTACTCCCTTTGCTTGCCACCTGGGGGGAGTGCAGTTATTTTTCATTAGTCTGTTTCACCTGTTCTCCACCAGTCTGGTTCAAAAAGTAAGGATGATTAAGGCACTCAGTCATTCAGGCTCACTTTGGCCAGATTATTCTTGAGGCTTCTTTGTGATTTAAGAAATATGCATTCAGGAAACAGCTGGTTTTGAATACCAGAAATTACCTGAGTCTTCTTTGGCCGTGGGTCCATGGAGTCTTCAGTGCTAAGAGAAGGGAAAGGAAGAGTTAAAATGTCCATGGACAGTGAGGGTCTCCTGAGCAGGGGGTTATATGTCCATATAGCCATTTTTCTGTGTTAAGCACTACCAAATGTGTTTTTTTCCCTTATGTGCAAATGCAAGTTCTAATAGAAGCTCAGCCAAAGTTTATTGCCATGTGGTTTTACATGGGGAGAGAAGGCTCTTACACAGATCTGGCTGGGGAGGGGGTTTAATCTCTTTGTTAAACAATAGGTTTTTTGTTGTTTTTTTTTTTTTTAAATGTTTTCCTAGACATTTTCACAAAATATCATTTATGCAGATTATAAAAAAATGTTACCAACAATGTTTATTAAGCAAACTTGCATCCCAGTGGAAGTCAAAATCAGGATATTTTGACATTGACTCTTGACTGAACAGTTTAATTTTTTTTTTTAAGGAGTTTTGCTCTAAACTCTATGAAAGGTTGTTTTTCTGTATGCCTTTCGTTCTTTCCCAGCTGGCTGCACAGGAGCTGACAGCAGCTGACTGAGAGCCTGTGCAGAAGGTGACTGCCCTAAAGAGGATTTAATAATCAGGCAGGAGGAGGTGCATCAGCACGTGGTGGGGACTCCACTTCCTGAGAGGCCCCGCTGTGGCCATGCCTCCCTTTGGTGGAAACCCAGGCTTTATCAAGAGCTGGAGGGACCAACTGCCAGCTCTCTCTGGGGACAAGCTGCCATGGGACTGAGGTGCGGTATGAGGACCACCAAGTGCCAGCTGCTGGTGACCAGCCTCTGTGTCATGGTGAGCAGGCAGGTTTGGGGGGGATCTCTGCAGAACTGAGGTGAGCTGTTGCCTTTCCCATCCCCGCTCTAAGAGGGGATGGTTTTCCCACGTTCTGTTTTTGGCGGGTGGAGGGCAAGCACAGCCAACTGCCTGAGTTATCATTGCACCATGGGCGGTTATCGCTGGCCACCAGCATCGCCCCCCCTCCTCTGATAGACTTCTGGTTTCTCAGGGCTGTGACACCACTGCAGCTCTTTCACAACTCAGCAGCTGCCTCCAAGGAGAAATAAAAGGTCGCTGCTGGCAGAATGGGTAGTTCTCAGCAAAAAGGTATTTGCTCCTGTCTCCTTGGAGCAAAAGAGAGAGGATGGCCACACTGCAGTCACACTTGCTACTGGGAGGGTGGTCGACTGAAGGTGGGATCAGCGAGGATATGAAACTGCGAGACTTTGGTGGAAGTGTGTGTGAGAAACCTGTGGATTGCCACTGCAAAGGGAAATGAATTCCAGGGACTCTTTTTGTTAGCTTTTGGAGCAAGCTTAAGGGAAGTTTATGGACATCTGCTGTTAGAGCTGATGGGAAATGGTGGAAACTAGAGAACACTTCTCATGGATGCTTTGACTTGTATGTTCTTGTTGCATTTTCACTTCATCAAAACTTGCCAGCTTAATAATAATAATTATAACAACAGCAATAACAATAATCTGTATTTAGCTCAAAGAGGGTTGGTGGCTTGCTAAGAGTGTAATTAAAAGGTAATACCTTATTTTGGACCACGAAAGAAGTTTGTAGTTTTTTCCAAATGTCAACATTCCAAGACTGCAGTGGCTGTAAGGTGTCTCTCTCTTCCCAATAACAGAATATGCCACTTGGATGAAATGAAAGGAAGATTGGTACCAAGCATGTTTAGAGGAGACATTAAGGCACAGCTGCTGTCGATGGTTAGAATCACATTCTCGCTGTTGGGAGGATTTTAGACTGGTGTTTCTCAGAAATCTGAGCTAACTGGTGTCGCACTTAATATTTTGCTGGGCGTGGGTCAAGATACGCAGTAATGCACGGTCTGAAAGATCAGAAGGTGCCACAAATTAGGTTAGACAAAGTGCTATGGTTTGGATGGATTTAGTTTCTGACACTGTAAGCCTCTAGCAAAAGCTATTAGAAAATGTCACACAGTGGGAGTTATGTTGAGATTGCACTGTCACGTTTGACACAGGTATAGCTGCCTTGTGTTTTCATATTGTAAAGGCACAAAATGATGAAACCTTATCTTTGGAGCTAGGTGTAGGCTTATATTTTGTATTTTCTAGGATCATTACACTAGATTTGGAGCTGGTTTTGCTGCTGGTGCCTTTGTCCCAGCTCTGCCACCAGTCATGCTGCAAGGAGGCCAGCCCTAGAGCCAGGTGCCATCAGAAATGTTCCCTCTTCATCAGCTGGAGAGGTGATGTGCAAGTGGTTACCCCATGGCTTAGGCATACTGGGGCTCTCAGGGGAGGGACAGAAATAGGCTGAATAGCAAAACCATGCAGAGACAGAAACCACCACAGACAGCTTACAGTAGTACAGGACTCAGATCTTTGCACTCTGCCATAGGAAACAGAGCCAACAGCAGGCAATGACACTGGTATTGCAAAGCAGAGAACTTCATGCCTGCTGAAAACCCCTCTTGAAGCTGGCAAGCCCTCACAGCCACACGTGCAGAGTCTGCAGAGTGGGCTGGCACTGCACAGGTGCGCTGCAAGAATGTAAATCCTCTCAGTTTTCTTCACGTGATGGGAATTTAATCCATAGACACTAGCCAAGAGACTGTGGGCTGGACAGTGTTACATGCATTCATTATGCAAGAGAGAAAAACAGTTTTAGTATTTTTAAGTGTCCGGGGTTTGTCTTTTATGTGCATTTTGGGGCACATGTGGTGGTCTCTGGATGACGAGGCTGTCTGCATTTGCATGGGGCTCAGGAGTATCCAGATATACCTCGAACTCGAACCTTTGTGTGTACCCAGCAAGAGCTGCTGCCTTGCAAATCCCTTCCTGAAACCCTTCTTTTCCAGCTGCTGGGGCTGTCCATTGCCACACTGAGCACAGTCACCCACTATGGGCTCCGTTTCACCCTCATCAGCAACATCTCCCTGGACAGCAATGCCTACAGGGTCATCCACCACACAGGTACGTTGTGGTCACATCCCAGTGAAACCATTGGTGATACCCAGAGCTTCAAAATTCCTTAAAGCAATAGAAGAAAATTCAGGTGTATCTCAAGAGGAGGAAGGAGCTGGGTTTTGGAAGATGCTTCAGGGCTAACACAGTCCCTCAGGCACTTTCTTTCCCCATATCAGACCTGCATGCTTGTAACTAAAGGATGCTGTGGGTGCATGGGGTGCTCAGGTGCATGTGCATGTGTTTCTCTATTCTCAGACCCCTGTGCTATGGTGAGAGCTCAGGAAGAGCTTCTCAGTCACTAAAAGTGCACTGGGACTGGCAGGAGACGAAGCACGGGGAGAGGAGTTACAGGAGTTGAAGCAGAACATAGAAAAATGAGGCTGGGAGGAGAAACACTTGGCAGCACCTCGAGCTTTTCTGAGGAAATGTGTGGTATTCTTGCTTTCACAAGGGAGAAGTACAAAATGAGTTTTGGGTACAAGGCTGGAGTAAAGATAGCCCACATACTAAAATACCCTCCTCAGCACTGCTGCACTTGCATCTGCTGCTTCTCCTGAGCTGCACTCTGGGCTTAAACACGCTCATATCCTCTCAAAGGAGGACGTCTCAAAGGTCTCCAAGACCCTGGCTCTCAATTTCAGTTTAACAAGGCAGGTGTAAAAACTGTGTTAGCCCAAGGCTAAGGTACATTCCTTCCCTGTTCCTACACATATATGTTAGCACTGCCTGCAGCCTTGCAGGCTCTCCCACCCCAGCCACCCATCTCCAGCAACACTTCCACTCGCTTTGTTTGCAAGCATTACCTCTGCATAGTTAGGCTAGCAAAACCCTTTTCAGCACTGTGGTCCCTCAGCCTTGCCCCGGGGAACTGGCTGTGATCCTGCCTGAGCCAGGAGGAAACCAGAGGGTGAGTGTTGCACCAGATTAGCAGTGCTGGAGTCCCGATAGAGGCTGTGGGACAGCTGCTGCACCAGCACCCCCCATTTGGGGGGGATCCTTATCAGAATGCTGAAGTAATTGGCAGCTTCTGGTCCGTTGGGTGGACCAACACCATCTTAGGCTGCTTCACTCTGCTGGAGCTGTGGGAACCACTCAGAGGCTTGCAGCCCTGCCAGACATAGATAGCAAAGCATACACAGATGGGGGTATTGAATTAATTACAGAAAATTTTCAGTTCTGCAACCTGGCCCTTTGGAGCCAGCTCCCCAAAATGCAGTTTTTGGCCCTTCTCAGGGTGAAGCATCAGACTAGGCCTCTGGCATCTGACCACAACTCCCATGTCTGTCTTCCTTCCAGCTTTCTACTTTGGGATCTGTCTGAGCATGACGCTGATCCTGGCAGCCCTGCTGAGCTCCGCCGCCACGGTGCGGGAATCGCAGTGCCTCACCGCCATGGTGCGTACCCACACCTGCAGGGACTGGCTGGGAAGGGCTTTTTGTCACTGGGGGCTGGCCCCACAATGTGCAGTGCTGGGGGCTGCGTTGCCTTATGCCTGGGAGAATGCACGCCTGGGGAAGGAGGTCCTGTTGTTCCACCTTGTGCTGCAAGGGGACAGTTTTGAAAAAGCGTGACCTTGCAGAGCTCTTCAGGCTGAGGATTGCATCATTCTGTGCCTAGTTTCTTTTGCCAAGGTCCTGTGCAAGCAGCGTTCAGAGGGAAGGTGTGTTTATCTGCCAAGCAACTACGGTGATGACAATTCCCAGGGTATTTTTTTTCTCCTCATCAAGTCAAAACATGGTTTGTGTGGGAAAACCTTAGCAGTGTGATTTTGAGTCTCTCATGCTTCCCCCAACTTGTGATAGCACAATTAGCCCCTCTTTTTCCTACCTCACTGCAAACATCCATACAAAGCACAGTAGCAGGCATAGGGGATTTGGGCAGGACCCTGAATTTCAGCCTACAGGGAGAAGGTTGAGAAGTAGCGTAAGAGTTGAAATTCCCCCTTTCTCTTCTCCATCAGCCTGTTTGGGCCTGGACCATGCTGACAGTAGTAAACTGCACTGTGAGCCAAGTTCTATTTCCAAATAGAGCCTGCATGCAGGGCTTAGCCTGCACAGAGCAGCTTCCAGCCTTGGAGCTGGAGGGATGAGTAGTAAAGTGCTACTCACTGCATGTTTTCCCATGGGAAGGGCAGGAGTTAACAGGTAGGTTGCTGAGCATGAAATCTTGCTTAATATAAAATAATTGCATTGCTGTCATACACTAACTTTAAAAAGATTTATTTAATCTGTGTAATTGGGGGAAATTATTTTGGTGGCAGAAATGAGAAGCTGATACCTGAAAATTCAGTGCAAAGCAACCACTGAAATTAATGTTTTCACCTCAATACACCATCTTCCTTTCTCTGTTTGAGATTCCCAAAGGGGCCTGAATTAAGGGCCCATGAATTAAGCAGAATATGTGTAACTCCCCTCTCTTCTGCTGAAGTGTCTTTAATGTGTGCCTGCAATTACCACATCTAAACCAACAGATAGGTATGTACAGATCAGTGGAGAATGTCATGGCTGCCTGAAAATACAGTCAAACTTCTCTATAATGTTTATTTGTTGCCTTACTCTTTGGTATTGTTTGGGGCATGCCACTAGAACAGGCATGTCATAGAACAGGCTATTAAAATAATCGCCATTTCCTGAAGCAATTGTTAAAGAGCACCAACACATACTGAGCGAACCCCACAGCTGCTGTGCAAAGAGCCCTGTCCAAGGGCCGTGTGCTGCTGCTCCCCCTTCCCGTCAGAACGTGGGTGATCCTTTCCTCCAGCCACCCATCGTCTCCCCCAGCCTGGCTGGTTTGGGGCATCACAGCCAAGTTCTGCCTGCCAAAGACACTTCTGGCTGGCAGACCCCTCAAAGTGTCTATTTATTTTTGTGGCTCCTAGTGCATCCTGTTGGCATGTCTTTAGCTCCCACAGTTGGGGTCCTCTAGGGGATGTGGCCGCCTGCATTTTGGGCCCCCGATGGCACATTTGTAGGGAGCTCAGGGTATCGCTGCCTTGCGGGGAGCAGAGGAAAGGTGCGAGGTGCCTTCCACGCCGCTGTGGCTACGAGGCGTCATCGCACGCCGCTCTCGGCAGGGATAACGGGATGCTGCCTCTTGGCTACCTTGAAACTCCGTTTCCGCCGCCTCCGTGCCGGTCAGTGGGGCCGGGGGCGGGAGGGCCGGCGGCAGCCACGCGGGGCCGCTCCAGCGCCGTGCTCCGCTCCGCTCCCCGGGCTCCCCGCTCCCCGGGCTCCCCGCTCCCCGGGCTCCCCTCTCCCCGGGCTCCACTCCCCTCTCCCCGGGCTCCCCGCTCCCCGGGCTCCCCGCTCCCCGGGCTCCACTCCCCTCTCCCCACTCCGCTCCCCGGGCTCCGCTCCCCGCTCCCCGGGCTCCGCTCCCCGCTCCCCGGGCTCCCCGCTCCCCGGGCTCCACTCCCCTCTCCCCACTCCGCTCCCCGGGCTCCGCTCCCCGCTCCCCGGGCTCCGCTCCCCGCTCCCCGGGCTCCGCTCCCCGCTCCCCGGGCTCCCCGCTCCCCGGGCTCCCCGCTCCCCGGGCTCCGATCCCCTCTCCCCGCTCCTCGGGCTCCACTCCCGCTGCCCGGGCTCCGCTCTGCTCCCCGCTCCCCGGGCTCCCCGCTCCTCGGGCTCCCCGCTCCCCGGGCTCCGCTCCCCGTTCCCGCTCCCCGTTCCCGCTCCCCGGGCTCCGCTCCCCGCCCGCCCCGGGAGGTGCGGCGCAGCAGGAGCAGCCTCACTGACCCCTGCCGGGTGGTGGCACGGCCCCAGCCCTCAGGAATTAACGGGAACCCTGCGAGACACTCAAGAGCTGGACATTAGCAAGGGTGTTCTCGGTTCCAAGTCGTTCAAGGAGTTCATCGGCGTCTTAAATCATACGGCCTTTGCCTATTCCTATAAATTGCCCCCTCCCCTCCCAGCCGTATCTTCCACCAAAGGCCAGCTCGCTGCTTGTTTTGCCCCCAGTTCCCACTCCCAAGGCACACATTTAATCTTTGATTTGCCAGCAGGAAGTGAAATCAGGGAGAGCCAGCCCTGACGGCTGCAGCGAGGTGTATTCACAGGCAGGAGTGGGGTTTGGCCCTGTGGGGCTCCAAAGCTGGTCAGTGTGTTGTCAAGCCCTGCTGATCCCTGCTGTGCTGTAGCTCACAGGAGGGATCAGCCCTGCTGCTTGGAGCTTTTTTCCTCCTTCTGCAATAGAGAGAATCTTTCTTCTTCCCCCGCTATTGATTTTAAAGGACTTTTCCTCCCTGCATAGAGTGTGTCTTATTTAGAAGACCATTTAATTCACTCTTTAATCAAAGAGGGAAAACACCAGACTATTTGCCTGACATCTGTAGCTGTCCAGGAAACCCAGCCATGTGTGGGGGATGTCTGCATTGATGTGGCTGGTCCACCACAATCTCACTTGGTAAGCCAGCAACTCTGGGGAAAAGCTGACAAGGATGCAGATTTGGTTTACAGGAGCATCTTTTTGTCTGTTTGGATTATATATTGTCATGCTGCCTGGCTGTCTGGAGGTTTGTGTGCCTACAGAGAAGTCTCTGGTCTTTGCAGGCCTTACTGGTGCTATTCTAAAAACAGTAATGGGTGCACAGTGGTTAGAAACCAGAACAGGTCAAACTGGTTTAAGCATACAGGTCTCAGGAGATTGTCTTCTAGCTGCATTAGCAGCATCATGAGACCAGACAGATGCCACTGTGCATCCGGTGCTGCTTATGAGGAAGCTGGTTCCAAGAAAGTAATTGAGAACTTAAAGATAAAAAAATATGTTCTAAAAATCAGAAATTTTACACCTAAAGCTCCTCTTAAACAGGGAGAATAGCAACAAGCTTATTAAGTCTCCTCCAGCTCAGGCAAACTGTGCTTTCTGGTGATCTATGGCCCATCATGCAGTCAGTCCTCAATGTAAATATCCCACAGCTCTCACAGCCCCTGGAGGCCATGTCACTATTGAAGGGGAGGAAAAGGAAGGAAAACAGCTGTTTTCCTAGTGCTGTTTGCACAAAGGAAAGACTCTGGTACTGGTGAGTTTTAAAGTATCATGTGTTGTTACCTGGTCAGACAGAAAAGGAGAAAGAAAAAACAGGGAGCAACATGCCAACCATAATATCCCAGCTGAAATTCTCCCATCTGAACTTTTACAGTCTAAAACGCGACTAGTGTAGAGGAAAATTTGTGTTCAGGATGGAGCAGATGTTCCAAAAAAATTCAGTGGAAAAAGCCTCAGTGAATGCCCAATATAACCCAGTTTTTCATCAAGATTGATGAGCTAGTAGGGCCAGCACACAGAGCTGTTTGCTTTATTATACCCAGGTGTAGGCCGGCGTGTAGAGGGTCCTTAATATCACTGCAGCACACTTCAGCATCTTCCTTTCTAATTTAAGCTGCCTCCTGTGCTCTCCCCCATGGTGCAATTCTGAGTGAGGCATCTGTGTGCCATTGGCAGAGCTGGTGCCGAGGACAGATTCCTCTTTGGGACTGATGTCCCTGACTCGTGTTAGCTCTATGGAAAGGCAAACATGTTGTGTGCTTTTAGATGAAGTGGGTCAGGCAGGGAGGGACACCACCTGATGGATGCCTCCTGAAGTTTCCCCCCCTTTCCCTGCCCCTGGGCTCTGTGGTCTGGCAGGGAGCTGGCCTTTGCAATGACCACAGCAGCACCAAAAAGCAGCTGGAGCAGAGCAGGGCAGAGGTCAGCTCCTTCCCTAGAAGTGTGGGAGTTTGGCAAAACAGAGCTAGAGAGCACAGTCTGAGTTAAAGCATACCTCCCTCATCCAAAGCAGGCCCCCTTCACCAAAGGGGAAGCATCAGAAAGGTGAATTAAAAGAAACACCAGCTAACAGAACAGGGTGCTGTTCCTGCGGCTTCTGCCAAGTCTGTCAAAGAGAAATTGTTCCTTGCAGCAAGGATGGAAGCAAGGTCATTCATAAAAGAGTAATTGATGTCTGCCTGGTGACAGCTCTCCACGGGGCTGATGTGGCTCTTGCAAAGGGAACAGGCAGCAGCCTGTGGCTGGCTCCGAGGAGCTCCAAGGGTCTGGGAGATGGTGAACCAGCCTCAACCCTTCCACATTTTGTATGCAAACGGCACATTGCCTTTTTCTTTTTTCCTCCAAATGTCTTCTAATGTAATTAGAAAGTTGCTCTTCCAAAAGCCTTTTGGCTGGGAAGGGAAAAAGCAGGCTATAATTCATTTATAAGCTGTTCTCGAAGCCATGTAATTGCTGTGCACTGGCTGGATGGAGGGGGAGCTTCCCAAAGGACTGCGTCTTGGTATTCCCAGAGAAACCAGACAGAAATAAAGAGAGAGCTGATGCTGAAGGACTGAGATGTGGGGTGGAGCTGAGGAAGGGAAGATGAGAAGGAGGATTTTTATCTGCTGGGGGTTTTGGCCCCAGAGAGATGTAAGTGCTGGAGCTGGTGGGGATAGGAAGGGAGAGCACAGGGGGCGAAGTCAGGGTTGTCACTGGCATCCTGCTGTTCATGCTCTCTGGGTTCATGGTGGGTCACCTGAATTATAACTTTAATGGAGTGATATGCAGAAAGAAGAGTGGTGACGTTGCTATCAGTGCTGGTTTTTCTACCTGACTTTCATTTCTTTTTAAAGGTTCTTGTATTTGAACTTGATTTTGGTGAAAATGCTGTTTGTTTGGTGGGGAAGTTGGAGGCAGTGCAAAATGCAGGGTGTGGTCCTATTGAGGAGCAACCTGACATGCCTGTGTAACTTCACCTCCTCCTTCCAGTTTGTGCTGTACCTGCAGGGTTGAACCTGCAGGGTTGAACCCCCTACTCCAGCTGGTCTGAGATATCTTGCCCTGTGAGCTCTTTCGCATCTTCCTGACTTTTAACTACCTTGTCATGTCAGTGTTTGATCAGACTTTTCCTCTCATCTTCTTTAGGGTCTTGGGTAATCTCATTTTAGCTCCTAGCAAGGCAACCAGTGATCTCATCAGCTATATGGCCAGGCAGCTGCCAAAAAAATAAATGAAAGGAGAGACTGGACATACATAATTTAAGATTTTTCGTAAGAGCTGTACCAGGGTTTTCCCTAGTGTCTGATGCAGAGCCTGAAACAAGGCAGCCCCAAAAAAAAAGCGGTGAATAGCAGTGGCAGTCTTGTTCCAGGAGAAAAGTCCCCAGGCAAGGCAGAGAAACAGAGCAGATGGACAAGAGCCAGAAAAAGGGTTTTACTGGCACATTCACTTTCATTTCCAGGACTTGAAGTAACATATTTTCCTTTCTTGCTGCTTATGCATGAGTTTGGAGCTTTTTTTTTTGAAACTGCTTCTACCAGTTCTGCTTCACAAAAGAAATTGCTTAAAAGATATAATGTTCTTCTTCCTCTCTTAAGCTTGAATTTGGCAAAATGTCATGAAAGATTTAAACTTTTTTCAAGTTATTTCAGCTATATAATACAATGAAAACAGTCATAGAAAAAAGTTAGAAATCAAAATGAGGTGCAGTCATCTGGGTAAGTTTCCCACATAGTGTTGTGTTGAAAGAGGCACATTTTCGTGGAAAAACTTGTAAGGGCATTCATTTCAACCAATGCTTATTCATCATCTTTTGTCATTCGAAGACAAAGATGTGGATCCATATTGGATGAGCCCATTTAGCCTTCAAACGCTTTGCAGGCACTTTTCCCTTCCTTTTTTTTTTTCTAATGTGAACAAGATCATTTGGTCCAGCTGTCACAGCAGGCGAGTGCTTTTTATATCAGGGTGTGTGGGTTTTTTGGTCCAGATTTGTTCAAATAAAAACACAAAACATGTAACTTGCAGCTCTGCAAGCCTAGGGAAGAAGACAAAAGTCAAGCCATGTCCTGCATTGTTGCTGTTACTGTTCAGACATTTCAGGGTCAGTTTCTGCCCTTGATTATATTTGTGTCATCCTGTTGTCTAACTAGGATGGTGCTGATCTAAGGAAGGCAGCTTGGCTGTGCAGCTGCCGCCTTGCTCATAGGGTAAGTCCAGCTCCTCTTCCAGAGCAGGTTGATTTCTATCTTTGCTTCTTTATGGACTATTCATGTGGGTTTTCTCCTCTTTGATGCCAATAGCCAAGTTTTAAATGCCAGGGTTTGAATCCCATGAGTAAGGAGATGCTATTCTGGAGCACAGTCCTGCAGCAGAAGGGAAGCATACTGTAAATGTAATGTTTTTTACCTCCTTTTCTTTGTCCAAGAGGAATTTGGGCAGAATAGAATAACTGCACTGCAGAAAGCTGCCTGGTCTTTTGGTCAAACTGTTCAATTTGCCACAGTGTAATTTGAGGGCTCCTGATGGAAAACCACATTATTGTCCATCTAATTTCTTTTAGGTAACTGACATTATGAGGGATATTAAAGGAGGCAATGTTTAAACTTTAATGAAACTTGCTCAAAGAAGCATATTTAATATGTCCTGGTTGTGTTTGCAAATGGGTATTTTTCTCCCTAGGCTGTAACTGTTGGTATTTTTCCTCTTTATCCTCAGGGATTTTTCTGTTTTGCTTTGGCCTTTTGTGGATTGATCCCAGCTGCCTGCTGGAGATACACACACAGCACAGAGGTAAGTGTTGGCTCCTAGGAAATACCACCAGCATCTCATCAGAGATTTTTTTGCTAGCAACTATTTCTCCCATAAAAGGGACATCTGGTGTTAATTAAGCCATCCATATTGAGGCCTATCAGATCCATGCTCTGTTGCATCTGTCCTTTGGAAGGACAGTGTCACCTTCATCAGCTGCCTCTTCAGTGGGATCATCTGAAGGGAGAAGCCCATGGAAAACCTCATGCAGGGAAAATGCTTTGTGCTGAAGGCAAAACAAAATTCAAGTCTCCTTAGCTTTGGGATTTTTTTTTTCTTAGGGGATGTTTGCTTTGTTTTGTTTTGTTTTGTTTTGTTTTAAATGAGATGCATGACTTTTACAAAGTCATTTCCAGCTGGTTCTAATTCCTGCTAACATCAATTGGGCGCCTCTATTCGAAGGCAGTGGCAGGTTGCTCTCCTGGCAGTGGCCAGGACAAACACCCAGGAGAGGTGTTTATTAACATGCAGCAGTGGTACATGAAAAACACAAGAGTGAAAAATGGTGTTTTGGGTCACTATCATGCTGCACCAGAAAGAGAAGATTATAGGAGGCTGAATTTGGAAGAAAGTTGGGGTTTGAATTGTTAACTCAGTGGTAGATGGGTGGTGTGGGAAATGCGTGGTGCTGAGTAAGTCCATCTTTATTCCCCTTTTTGCATCCCTGCTCCTAAAGAATACAAAATTTAATGTAATGTGAAACATCATCCCAGTGAATTAGGGATTGATGCTGCCAGCTCATCTTTTCTGGGTTACATATACAGGGGCTGATCAAAGACCAGTCTAAAGTCTCAGAAGGTTAGCCTTGAGATTTCCTTCTGTGATGGAAGAGCACAACTCCATCCAAGTCCCAGAGACTCAGTCCATACTAGGACTGTGGCAATTGCTTTTCCAGGCACAAGGAGCTCTGTCCTGTAATGGTTAAGCATCCTGTGCATAAATTAAAACCCAGTCCTTCTGAAAGCAGAAGTCAAGGTTAAGGTGAGGGATAAGGTCCTGATTCTCTAGAAAGTTTTCCCAGAGCTGGCCAGTACCCACAGTAGTTGAAAATGCTTTGAAATGTGCAGGTGGCTACACTGGACCAGGCTGAAGTTGTTGACTAAGGTAGGAGCTGTTGGCCAAGGAGATTTTTGGCTGACATGCTGTTAGCCAAAGCAGCAGCATAAAAACCCAGCCAGCACAAAGCAATACGTTTTCAGATGCCAGCAGCTTGTGGCCCAGGTGTCTTCTGGTGGCACCTGCTGGTGCCTTTGCCTTTAATGTTCTCCCTGGGTTTTTCCTCTGTGAATTTGTCCAACTGCTTTGGAAATGTTAGAGTGAGTTCTGATGGCACAACAGCATCTTTTCCCTGCACACTTAACTGGCTATAGGGGATTCAATCAGAACTGAGTTATCCATGATAAAAAGTCTTTCCACAGCCTCTTTTTTTTTTTTTTTCTTATTTTTCAGGCAAAACTATTAGCATTTATTACATTCCCACTAACAGTTTAATATGGACATAATTTGGTTTTCATAACCAACATAGAAGGGAGGATACTTTCCTCCTTCTTCTGCAGATGTTAAATTGTAGATTGAAGCAAAGGCTGTGTCAGGAGAAATGGCACCAGAAACTGTCTGGTTGGCATTGTGAAATCGTGTTTTCTAAATAGTCTATTTAGTTCTACTGTTAATCCACATACATGGTGTAGGGCATAAAAAGACTGCAAGAAAAAGGTTGTATTTTGGGTTATGTACTACAGGGATGTGCCTTGTATATTTCTTAATCACTACATCCGTTTTTACTTCAAATTAGTTTCATAGGTTTTCTTTGCTCTGAGTGCCCTGCCCACAAAGGCACCCATGGTTATGGTTAGCTTTGGTAATTGGTTGGGTTTCTGTAAGCAAAGCAGCTTCCGCTAGGCAAAATTAGGGGGTTTTGTAAAAGGTTGACTTTCTGGGCAAAGAAAACCAGCAGTGTTCCTGACAACAGAAAAAAAATACCATTAGAAACCATCTTGTGTTTCTCTGCTTCCTAAAATCCAAGGAAAAGCAGAGAATTCAAATGAGCAAGATTTAATTAGAAGTGTCACTTACAGAACATATGGAAATTTAGTTTTGACTGAAAAGTAACCTGTCTCACTAGAGAGAGAAATGCAGATATGAGAGAAAAATACAGGTGATAGAAAGAAATGCAGATATGTCTGCCCCTCCAGGACAGGAGCACAGTGATAGATAAAATTGAATGAAGCAGGGAGTGGACTTCTGAAGTCCCATTATAGTGCTGTTTGCTTGTCTTTCTCAAAATAAAGAACCAAATTCAAGCAGGTGTCCTCTGCTGCCTACTGCATGTCAGTATTCTCAAAAATAGTTAATTGTGGTAATCTGGGGGGGTTGGAAATTAAACCCAGCCAAGTGGGTGGGTGTCTTGTAAACCTGATGGGAGGTGCACAGCTATCAAGAAAGGAACAGAACTGAGGATGTAAAACTGAATATGGATGAATATGGCCATTACACGTGCCTGAATCACTAAGAGCATCGAGGACATTCATGGCTAGAACAAAAATTTCAGTTTTCCCCATGAAAAATACATTGACTTTCCAGTGGAATGCCAGACATAAAATTAAGCTTTTCATTTTGGAAATGCCAGCTGGGAGCTGGTGTCAGTAGTTCCTCCCTTCTGGCAAGGTGCCGAACACAGGCAGCACTGAAAACAGTCCTCCCCTCCCTTTGCAAGCTGGGGATGGGAGGTCTCCCCTGCACTAATCCATGGTAGATGCTTCAGTGGTTTATTCCTGTTGGTAAAAAAAAAGAAATCTACATTTTCTTCATAAAGCAGACTCTTCTTACAGAAAATCATCTGAAACACTAAACCCCAATACTTGGTTGAAAAATTGTTTTCATGGTTATTATCAAGAGACAATAGGTAGAAATGTTGTTTGAACATGATGAAAACAAGATGCTCTTTTTGCCTGTGTGGCTCTTTCAGGGCCTTTTTTACAGTACCTCCTACAGAGAAGCTGGGCTGGGAGAAAAGAAAAATTATTTGTAAATATTTTATATTCTCAGACCTGGGCACTCTAAACAAAATTAATCTTCTCATTTCCCATTCTTTTCTGCTTTCATGACCTTCTGTAGCTTCTGGACGAATTCTTTTAGACAGATGTTGAATGTTTTAATTTCAAGTTATCCGCGTTCCAGATGGACTCAATGTCACCATAGTCTGTTTTCTTAAAGTGATGTACGCCAGACATGCAGCAGTCATGAACGTGAGATTTATCATGCTTTGTCTTAAAAGGTTGCATCCCAATTGTTCCTCCTCTCGGTGGGAGATGTGTTCTTGGTAGGGAAGTGTTGCAATCCTGTCTGAGGAGGGACAGTGATGCAATCAAAGAGAATGAGAGAACGACATGCATGGGAGTGCAGAGGGGCTGGGAAGACCTCTGTGCAAGATCTTTGCTGGAACTGCTGTGGTAACCACAGAAATCATGAAGTTTTCAGCCACATTGGGAAATCCTGGTTCCTGAAGCTGAAGAGCTGAGTCTTGTTTTCCAAAGTTATTTTTATGGCAGTTCCTTTCCCACAAACTGCTGTCTGTTTAAGTGAGGTCCCTCTGTCATTCACAGCATGGCCAAAAAGAGCCAGGATGTGGAATGCAGAGAGGGATGTAGGAGAGACAGGCCACATCTAGCACAGCTGGTGGGGAGGGCTGCTACTTCCTCCTCCTTCTCCCCAGCTTCCTTTCTCTCCTCACCCATTAATTGCTGCTTTACAAACCTGTCTGCAGAGGCTGGAGCAAAGCTGTACTTGCCACTGCCATAGAGAAGACTTGGTACCCTTACTGACCAACACAAAAACAGAATCAGTAAGGTTGGAAAAGGCTCTTAAGATCATTGAATCCAACTTTTGATGGTCAGCTAGACCAGAGCACTTAGTGCCATGTCCAGTGATTTCTTGGACACTTTCAGGGATGGTGTCTCCACCACCTCCCTGCACAGCCCATTCCAATGCCTGACCACCCCTTCAGTGAAGAAATTCTTCTTGATGTCCATCCTGAACCTGGAATAGTTTAAGGCTCTTATGCTATCACTTGTTGCCTAAGAGATGAGACAAGCCCCCACCATGCTACAAGCTCCTTTCAGGTAGTTGAAGAGAGCAATAAGGTCTCCCCTGAGCCTCCTTTTCTCTAGGCTGATCTACCCCCAGCTCCATCTCACTGGATTTCTTCTCCAGATCCTTCACCAGCTCTGCTGCCCTTCTCTGGACATGCTCCAGTACTTCAATGTCTTTCTTGTAGTGAGAGGCCCAGAACTGGACACAGGAATTGAAGTGTGGCCCCAGCAGCACCAAGTACAGAGGGACAATCACTGCCCTAGCCCTGCTGGCCACTATTTTTGACACAAACCAGGATGCCCTTGGCCTTCTTGGCCACCTGGGCACATGCTGGCTCATTGTCAGTACCCCCAGGTCCTTTTCCACTGGGCCCCTTTCCAGGTACTGTTCTGTAAGCCTGTAGTGCTGCATGAGGTTGTTGACCTCACTTGACCAAAGTGCAGGACCTGGCACTTTGCCTTGCTGACCCTGAGGTTTGGGGTTATGTTCTGGACCCTGCTGTGAAAGAGGCCAAAGGAGTTTCTATTCCACATCACCTTCTGCTGTTCCCTTTCTCTGCAGCAGCTGAGCAAGTTCTTCCAGCAACTCTGTGGCCCTGGCTCCATAAGCCAAGATGGTAGGGTACATCAGTGACACTAAAATTGCTGCAACATAAAAGGAGTTTTACAACAGAATGAACATTTTAATTGCAGAGATTCATTCACAGGTAAAAGTGTAAAACGGATTAAATTAAAATTTCCCAACTCAGGAATTTGAAACTGGTGCAAATAGTTATCCATATTTCTGTGAAGGCCTGATTGCCCATATCATCTGAATGAAGAGGTTGCTTGGATTTGCACTAGCTGCAATGATATGGTGATCTCTTCATTATCAGGTGGTTTCTCAGGTTGCTGGGTGATTTCAAAACAAGTTTCACCTGTGACTTTTGGCTCCACATGAGTGGAAAGGCATTATCCCCTCTGTGCTGCACTGCTTGTACTTCAATAAATACAAGGATTTAGCTTTTTATGGTAAGGGAATGAATACAAGCCATCCATCTACATCCCAATTCTCCTGCACCCTTTCTCTGCCTCCTTCAGAGGAACTTGTCTGCTCTCCCCTCCTCATGCTGGGAAGTGGAAATGGAGACTTCCATGCTTTGTTAGCAAACAAGGTGGTACCTTTAGACGATAATTTTATAACCTGTTAGAAAGCCTGGGGTACACAGCTGGAATTAACAGCTGCAGCTGTTAAATAACAAACATTGCCACACCTGAGTCTTGCTCTTTGATAAAGCAGCTTCCCTCCTCCCTTCTCTGCATATGGAACCGGCACTGGTCTTCTGCCTGTGGGTCTCCCTCCCAAGCAGCACCTTTGCAAAGCCAAAGGCATCATTGCCTGGCTCTCCAGGAGAGAAGTCATCTCCTACTGCACATAAAAGCAGCACATGCATCTTGTTTCTGTAGGTATGTAAGGAACAGTCCATCACTTCCCAGTAAATTTCTTAAGTGGGATTGTAGAGGTCCTTCCTCTGTGAATTTACTAGGGTGTGTTTGTGTCTGCTGTCGCTGCCTGTGGTATGTGTTGGGGCAAAGTCTTGCAGGGGCTTAAACGCTTAAATGTAGGCTGGAATCCTAGAGATTTTAATGGGACTTAAGCACAAGCTGAAGTTGTGCTCAGATGTTTTCTGAAACCAGACCTGAAGTGTGAAGGTTGGTTCTTTCTGGGCCTTGATTTAGGAGATTTAGGACTGTAGCCCCCTCACAGGGGTCTTCCAAGAGCATTTACAAGAATCACTGATGTTGCTGTGAAAATGCTGTGAACTATCTGACATGCTCCTCGCTCTTGCTGTTAATCTAGGAGGTACAATCCCTTTAAAAGCACCGAGCTTTTCCCAGTCTCTGAACTCCATGGGAAAAACAAAAATGGGGGGGAAACCCCTCCCTCTTCCTTAACATTTTTAAATACTGTGCCTCTTTCCCAGTGTTTATGTTCTCACCACCCAGCGACAGCCCACTCCCTCCAGCGAGACACTGCTCTCCTTTGTCTGAGCCTGCACACTGAGGCATTTGCACTCACGGGTTCTATAATTTATGGCTGCCCTGGCGCTGAACCCACGCGGCCCCATTTGTGCCGCTTTCTGTGGCAGGGCTGGAGCTGCCATCCCCAGCAGGGCCAGCCGTGTCACCTGAGGCCACTCTGATGGTTGTCACTGCTGCAGCACACCCAACCTTCATGCGCCTGTAGGATGCTCAGCACAGCAGGACAGCCACCACCTGCTCAGAGGTGACAGCGCTGCCCTGGGACTGGCTCTGCTGCTGATACCGCTGGTTTATAAGCTGTTTTCAGGGTTGTTCAGTGCTTCCTGGGCTGCTCTTGGGAAGCAGCCTTGCCTGACACTGGTCTCAAGTGCCACAGGGATGGCTGAGATGATTTTTGACCACAATACTGGGGAGGGGGTGTTCACAAATTGCTGGGTTGTGTGTTTTGAAAGAAGGAATGCAAAAGGGTCAGTGTGGGCCCTTGGTAGCCTGTTGAATTTACAGTTCTGTTATAAAAATGAACTGAAAAATTGAAGTGTTTATAAACAAAAAAAAAAGCCAACAAACAAAGACCAAACATAAAAAAGCTAATCCAAAAAAACCCAAGAGGACTTTGATATACTGGTGAAATTCACAGGTGTGCAGCCACAGATCTGGAGGATTTATTGGAAAAAAATCCTTGTTGCTATTGATTAACTGCCTGCCTGGGTTTTCTGCACTTCTTTATAAAGCATCTGGTGCTCTGTCACAGACGCAGGAATGCTGCATCTGAGTGGCACAGAGGTGGCCTCTGGGTTTTATGGCTTGGCTGAGCATGAGGCTCTGATGTCCCTCTGCCCATGGGCCAAGAGGGATGTATAGCACCCACATGTATAGCTAGAATCTGCTGCTCTTTTGGGGATGTGGACATAGGGAATGAGGAGGCGAGCGGTGTAACAGCTCAGCAGTTTCTCATGTTTTAAGTGTTTCGTGCAAGAATGGGATGGAAGTGCTGAGGCTGGAGAGAAAGAGCTTTTGCTGAATTTTTTTGTCCCACGGCAGTTTTTGGTCTGTCTCCTGCTGTGCATATAGCAGAAAGTAGCAGGAAGTAAATATGGTTTGGCTTGGGAGTTTTTTTATGCATGTATGTATAGATAGATACAAAATCTGTATGTATATACAGATCTGGGGTGAGGGGGGAAAGGTGAAAGTCAATTGGCTAAAGGCCTCATCTGGATCTTCTGGCATCGGTGGTCTCCAGTGACCACTGTCACTCAGACAGGGAGCATCACCTTCTTGTCTTGTGCCATTTTCCACAGGAGACATCAAAGATTGTTCTGAATTGCAGCACTGGCTGGATTTCTGCATCTGGGAATGACTGGCTAGAGGAAGGCTCTAAAGGAGAGGAGCTGATATGCAATGAAGGAGATAAAAACACTCAGCAAGCTGCAATGACTGTGTTAGATGAGGCTTGGTCGAGCATGGAAGGGGAAAGCTCATCTTACCATGTGTTTAATCCATGTGGTGGGAGTTGCTCTGCAACCTGGCCAATGCCCCCAGAGTGGCTTTCTCACCTCTGTTTCACTGCAGTTGCATCATTGCTTTGCCCAAACCCAAGCTGTTACATCTGCCTCCACCCCTGTTTCTGACACCATGTGAATGCATGTGTTACTGCATACTGGGGAGGAAAGGGAAGACAGAGACAGCAAAATGCAGAAGTGTTTTTCTTCCTAGAGCAAGGATGAGTTTTGACTGAGTTCACTAGTTTATTCCAGTTTCACTTCTTAACTGACTAGCTCGTGGTTCATAGCTGAGTGTGGGAGTCTGCAGTAGCCACCTCTAGAGGGACATTTCTGAGTGAGGCTGGTGAGCAGATCCTCCCTGGTGATGCTGAAAACATGAAGTGCTGAGGCTGCAGTTTCTTCTGAGCTGCATCTGCTCTGTTTGATTCCTCTAAGGCACAAAGATTCAAGGAGAGGAGGATCCTCCTCCTGCTTCCCATGCTTGTCTTCTTCCTCTGCCGTGTCAAGAGTGTTCCTGTTTATCGGAAAGGAGGAAGATGGGTTTGTCTTTGAGACAACCCTGACATCTCCTTTCACTATATTCTCCTTGAGCTTTGCAGAGCAATTTTTACCCAACAGCAGTTGCAAAGGTGGTTTGCTAAGACTCAGACCGTTGTTCTTGGCACAGGTGCACATTATTTCCACCTAAGAGACAGTTCCATGTTGCCTAGACACAGGCATTCACGGGCAGCAGGATTGGGATTCATTGGCACCTTTGGCTTGCAAAGATATCAGGAATTGAGGGCTGACCTTATCTCATCTTTCTGTTCCAAATCCAGTTACAGGTAAAAATCATCCTGATAAATAACCTAAGTCAAAAATGTCAGTATTCTTCTTGAAGGAGGTAAGGTGGAAATTCGCTTCAGTTTTAATAGCCAAGGGCAAGAACTCTAATTGCTTAGAGAACACATCTTCCTGCAGTCATACATTCTGCTTCTTGGGGGATAAAGGTTTTAGAGGATGATAAACAATCTCAAAATTCCTTTTTTCTTTTACTTACAGCAAAAAATGGTACTTACTGAGTCAGTTGGAGTCAGCTGCATCAATTTCAGTGGTGATTTTCCATTTGTTGTATCCAGCAACCCATCAATATAATTCCTAAACGAATATTTGATTAAGGAATGCAGACAGAAGTGGGAAGCAGCAATTATTTACCTGATATAGAGCTGGAACATTTCACCCAGCTTCCTCCAGGAAAAGAATTACTGTGAAGTGTGACCTCCATATCACTCAAGCTGGAGATTTTTCTTAAGCAGAGCCCAGCTGTTGCTTTATCTTCAGCTCTTGGTGTTTCATACTGATGAGCACTGCAGGCTCAGTCTGCCTCCAAGGGAGAGCTTTGTCCAGAAGAACTCCTCCAGTGGTGGATCACAGCATGTCACTAGGAACAGGAAAATCCACTTGATTGTTATGTGTGGGAGGAGTGAAAGACTTTTCAAAAAACAGATGGACTTTCTCTTCTCCAGCTGTATCTGCCCATTGCATGCTAATTACTGTTTAAGTGATGGGGCACATCTCTTTATCTTAAAGCATATTCATAACAGTATCAGTGCAAGCACTCAAACTGAACAGTCATCCTGTTGATTAAACATGAGAGAAAGCACCCTGATTATTTTTTATATTTTTTTTCCCCAACAACTGTATACAGAAAAATAAAATTGTCTTGAGGCAATGGACTCAAAGTTGCCCATCCAGGGGCATGTGTGATGGGAATCTGTTGAGGATGGCAATTGAGTACAAAGCAGTGCTGCAGTCTAGCTCTTCACTGTGTTAGGAGCTCTTCACTGGATCAATGGAAAATATGGGGATGAAGTTCTGCTGGATGTAGCAATGTTGCAAATAAGCCATGAAACCACCTGGTGACTGCCTCACACTTTCAGGTTTTATTTTTCGCATCATCAGGCATGCATGAGAGAGCATGGCATTTTGGGCTGGATAGATGCTGCTGTGCATGACCCATGCTTCAGAGCTTGGCTGCAGCTCTGAGTATAAACATTACCCCATCCCAGGCAGCTAAGTGCGATGTTTTGCTCTTCTATGTCTTCTCTTATTAAACCAGACCTCTTGTATGCTCTGGGGCACAGTCTTCTGCAAAGAAGGAAACAGCCAGTGATAAATACTGATATTTTCTGCTACCTACCTACCTCTGAAGTACTTAAATGAGAAAACTGTCTGCAGTAGTCTTTGAAAACAGACCACTATATTGTATGAAAACAGCAGTTTTTCCCTCCAAGATCAAATGATCCTAGCAAAAATCAGAAAGATGATGTGGCAGAACTGCAGGCAATTCGCTCTTTAAAAAATGAATTTAGAGTTTGACATTCCCTTACTAGGATCTGAATAGCGTATTTAGATAATGTCTGGATATAATTGCTAGATAGGAATGCTGAGAATGACTAATCAGCAAATTGTACTCTTAGGCTTGCCCAGACACACATTCTAAAAGGAAATTATTGCTATTAAACATCTTCCATATAATGACTTGTGTTTTCAGCTCTTGGAGGCTGCTTGATAAAATGAGAATAAAAAAAAAATCTGTAGGTAACTGAGAAGTCAGCTCACAAGCAAGCTCAGAAATGGTGCAGTTGAAATCTTTAGTAGTCATTATATACCTGGAGATTACCATCATCATTTCCATCACTGTAGCTGAGCTGGCTGTGAAATGATGACTGCTTGTGATTTCTTCAATTATTGTTTCCAGCAGCTGAAATAATTTTCAACCACTGTTTTGTTATGGGCATCTTGTTCATTAATTTCTTTCCTACCCACTCTTATCCTTCAAACAGCTACCTCTCCCAGTATTTCCTGGTCCAGATTTCAGGAGACCTTTAAAAAGTAGTTAAACTTCTGGATTGCTTTCACCCTTTGAACTTTTGCTTGAACATAGACACTTGCTTGAAACCTGTTTTGGTTTTGTTTTTTTTCTTTTTAAGTCATCCAAATTTAGGCCTTTTGGATGAAAGGTCAGCATCCTGACCCTCGTGGTAAATATGGAAACACAAATATTGTGTGTGCAGCACTGTTTCCCTTAACAAAACACATATGTATGTTGTCATGGTACAAAATAGTTTTTATTCCTACATCTTAGACTGGGATCAGAATATTCAAAAGGTAATAATTTCTTATGTTAAGAAGCCTGCTGCTCTGTTGTTCCTTCCTCCACCAGAGGAGCTCAAAAGATTATTCTTCTTTCATTATTCTTAATCCAATTCTTCAGTGGAAATGAACGTTCTTTTTATTGAATCCATTTATTTAATTGCTGCTTCGGGAAAGCTATTTCATGGCCCGCAAGTAGTTAGAAAAGCTTGGATGTTTTCTATTTTATTGGGTTATAAGGTTTGCTGTGAGGAAGGTTGGTGCAGAAGTCATTGAGAAATCTGGTCTTACTGTTGCATCCACGCCCATTTATGCACTCTGATATGCCAGAAGGACAAATGGAGCATCCTCCTTCTTCACCTGTATGGGACAGCTCAGTGTCACACATTTTGCAATGGAGTATTTTTATTTGGCCCAAAATATCAGTGACAGATTGTCTGTCTGTCACTGGACACTTTTATGCCAAGTTGATAGCTGTAGAAAAATTTTTGATGTGTGCCTTCAAACTCTGTTCCTGGAGGCACAGAGCCAATCTGGATACAAATAATCTTCTTTCCCTCCTCTCCCTGCCTGGGTGATAACCCCTGGTTATCACCCTCTGTTTGTTGCTTGTGTTTTGGACAGCTGGGCAGGACAGAGTGATATTGCAGTAATAGACGTAACTATTAATTAATTATTAATAGATGTAACATTTAGTAATAGATGTTTTACTCTTGAGCAGAGAGTGTGGGGGTTTTATTCCTTAGAGTAATTTCCAAGTGTGAACCCTTAGACTGAGCTGCAAAGCCTCACTGAGCAGTGGCTCTGTTCCCAGAGACTTCTCAGTGTGGCCACCCGCTCTGCCTGTCTCTCCCATTGATTTTCCTTCCTGAAAGACAAGCACTGACTGCAGGCCCACTCAGACTGGTGCTGCTGAGGAAGCAAGGGAAAATGAAAGGAAGAAACAAGGTTTTGACTCCAGGCACTGAAGGCAACTGTCATATTTTTTTTTTTTTTTCTGACACCCGAGTGGGAGTTGGCTGGGATCTGCCAGGCTTCAAGTTCTCACAGATTTGGTAAATATTTAGGGTCTGACTCACCACTGAATCAGTCCTTTTATTTTTTTGACTCTGTTCAGAGAAACAGCTCTGCCACTAAGATAACACCAACCCTCTGAGGTCCTCTCACTTTTGTATTTTAACATTTCACGGTCATGTGTGCCTGTCCTCACAGTACTGCCTTCAGGATGGGACATGCCATCAGCCCTGGCTGGCAGAGGATCTCAGAGGCACACTGGTCACAGGCACACGAGTTCCTCTCTGAAATCCAAAACTGGCTGAAAGCTCCAGCCATCAGCTGGTGAGACCCCAGCTCCTTAGTGTATGGTGAGTCACACACCAGCTCCTGCTGCTGCCTGAGGATCATTTAGTAGCTGCACTGCTTGTATTGCTATACCAGGGAGAGCTTCTGTGGAAATCAAGAAGAGCACAACTCCCCCCAGAGATGACTGTGATCAGTGTTTTGTATGTACAGACCTCTGCTTTCATTGCAGGTGGAAGACAGCATGATGGATGTGTATGATTTTGTGTACGAGGAGGTGAGGAGGAACACCTCCAGCTTCAGGAGGCACGAACTGACTGCCATCCATGAAGCAGTAAGTTGTCTTTCACCTGCAGGGGAAAACCTCACCCTGGGGTATCTTCCTGAGGGTTTTGGCAGGCTGGGGCTGACACCTGTGCTCTCTCGTGAATGCTGCAATGCCATTTTCCCTCAAGAACTGAGTCCTCTAGCCTACCATGGAGTCTGCTCCTCCCTTCCTATTCCTCCTTTCTCAGATCTGACCAACCAGATTATCAACAGGAAGAAAGGGTCACCTTTCTGAGCATCACTGTGGTGCAAGATCTACAAAGCTTATGCCCTGCAGCTGCTGTAGTATTTTCTGTCTCAGCAGCCCCTGTGACTTGCTCCCCATCTGTGGTACAGGAGTGTGGATATGCACCTGGTAAAGTAGAGAGGAGGGGGCAGGAATTCCACATAGTCCAGATGTAGTATTTGCATGCGGTTATTCCTATTTACCTTCAAGTTTGTGTCCGAGGAGTGCTGGGAAGTACATGGCCTCTTACAGAGCTGGAGACTGCTATCAGGCTCCCAAAAACCACTACCCAGGATGCTGTTGGCATAGGGCACTTCTCTACAGCTCAGCAGGTAGGCAGGGGTGGTTACCCAGAGCACAGGGAGGACACTTGCCCCCAAACCACAGGAGATGAGTGAGAATGTCCCCCACAGGGAGAAACTCCCGAGTCCCTGCTGAGTAAAGGACATGCCATTCCCTCACACAGCAGGGCTTGTTTGGGGAGTGAGTTCATGGCACACAGCAAGGCTGGATGGGGAGGTCAGCTCTGCTCAGCTGTTTCCAGACACCTCCCACACAACTCCCTGTATCCTTCTGTGTTTTCTTAAATCATCATAACAAGTACTTTTCAAAGCTGTTTCTATCTGTGGTTCTGAAAACACAGAAGAAGAAGGCAAATGTTCCTCTTTGGTGGTGGTGGCCCTCAGAGCCATGACCTGGCATGCAAGTGCTTGCTCTCAAGGTTGTGGAGCAGCATTCCCAGGGTCCCATTTGACAAGGAGAACCAGTTGACTGGCTTCACCAGTTGCTTATTTTAGTTGCCACCTGAATTGATGGAGAAGCAGTCTTTATACTCCTGGGTTATTTTTCCCTTCTGCCAAAGCTTCAAACTGTCCAGTGCACCCCAGCTTTAGGAAACCAGCTCCACAGTGGGTGTTGCTGGGGATCCCCATAACAATCACTGGAAACATGAGTCAGCGCATCCCTGGGCTTTCCAGAGCATTAGTATGACCGCAATGGGAGGGCTTTTGCCCGGTCCCAGGCAGCAGTCCTGGAGGAGCACGGGCAGGTTTGAGTGCAGATCCACCCACCTCCCCTGCATGTAGTCTGCATTGCTGCAGTTGTTGATTCCTACGTGCTTTGCTCCTTGCCACCGTGGGTGGGTAGCCCTGCCTGGGGCAGCAGGGGCCCATTGCCAGCACCTCCTGCTGCAGCAGCTGGTAGCAAGGGGACAGAGCCCTGGCGGGCAGCTGGCAAACTTCTCCCTCTCTTCCAGTTCCTGTGCTGTGGGAAGCACTCTCCTTTTGGGGATACAAGCAATGTTGAGAACAAGATGTGCCCACCCAGCCAAGTGCACAATGAAGGACAGGTAAGGGAAAGGTTTCTCCCACACCATAGCGGGGTTGTGCCTCTTTCTAGCTATCAAAACCTCACCGGCACTAAAGTGTTAATGAGAATCGTGCTTTTTCATGGTTTGGGGTTGAAATGGTTTGGGATTTGTTTTGTTGGGGTTTTGTTGTTTCAGTAACACTGGACACAGTATGGAGGTAGTGCCTGGGGTCCAGCACAGGAAGGACACTGACCTGGAGGAGCAAGTCCACCAATATAGTCAGAGGGATGGTGCATCCCTCCTGTGAGGGATGGCTGAAAAGATTGCTTTTGTTCACCCTGGAAAAAAGACGTCATGGAGGTGACCTAATTGTGTACTGCTGGAAAAGGAGAAAGATGCAAGAAAGATAGAGAGGGACTTTTTGCACAAGGGTGTAATGACAGGGCAAGGGGGAAAAATCTTGAAACTGACAGGAGTTTTAGATTAAATATAAGGAAAAAATTATTTACTGTGAAGTTGGTGAGGTACTGCCACAGCTTGCCCAGAGAATTTATGAATTCCCCATCCCTGGCAGTCTTTAAGGCCAAGTGGGATGGAGCTCTGAGCAACCTGATCTAGGGAAAGGAGTCCCTGCCCATGGCTGGGAGGTTGGAACTGATGGGATCTTTAAAGTCCCTTCCAGCCCAAATCATTCCATGATTCTGTGAATTAGGAGGAAGAGCCCTGGTGGATCAGCAGGTCTCGGACCCACAGATGCCACTCCCTTCACTGTTCTAGAAAGCTTTCAAAATGCTTGTGTTTGCAGCCTGTCACTTGCCTGCAGCTTTCTGCTTATCTCCTGTGCTTGCAGAGAATGAGATAGCACAGGCATGTATCAGAGCATAGAAAAACTGTTTGACTTTTCCACATGACACTAATTTCTGACACTTAAAATGTGTTCCAGTAACAGCAAATGTGGAATTTGATGTAATTCCTTTTTTCCTGAGGCATTAAATACATATTAAAATGAGAAGCTCATGAATCAGGGTGATGATGCCCAGCAGTAGCTTCCTCAAGTACGCTTCATTGTGGCTCTTTCAAGTATCTCAGTGAGGCTGCTGGAGATGCCACCAGTATTAGACTGTTCTGTACTGAAGCTACAACTTCATAGTCTCTCAGCAAATCTACTGCACGATCATTTTTCTTCTACCAGTGTAGCTAAAGCCACCAGCATCAATATATGGTGTTTCTAGGAAAAACAAAACCACGCTGCTGCAGCGATACAAACAGGTTGTCAGATGAAGATGTCAAGCGCTAGCAGCACAGCTGATGCACAGGCACATGTCAGCTCGCAGGGGCAGCATTTCAAAGCATAGCCTCCAGGAATGTCACATCCCAGGGCAGGGTCGAACTGGGCTCAAGGAGCAGGAAAGGAGAGCAGAACAAAGCTGGGCACCGTATGGGCGACTCATTCCTCCCACTTAGTGGTCTGTGTTTCCCTCGCTTGGGAGCCAAGGAAGCGAGTGGGAGGATGTGCTTTGTGTAACACAGGAAACCGCAGGGTTTGGTGGCCACACTACATTCACTCCTGGCTTTGAGCGCTCTTTCCTCAGTCTGCAAACCCCTTCATCAAGGGCATGCTCTTGCATTTCTGAAATGGCTGTCTTGGCTAACACCTTGGGGATTTCTGTGGGGCCATTGGCATGCTTAAAGCTAATGTATATTAATGCTTGCAGCACCTCGCAAAATCAAGCTGTTCATTAGTAACCTTGGGGAGTGCATTTGGCACCACGGTGTGCTCTGCTTTCCCATTTCCATTTCCTTCTTTCCATTATTCAGTGGGTGAAAAGAAAAAAGCTTTTGCATGACCACACTTAAGTACACATCCCCCACAGTCCAAAATGCATTGCACCAATAAAACTGTAGGCGTGTTGTAGTAACAGAAAAGTTATCACAGATGTTTGTCTTCCCAAGCTGCAGCAGCAGCAGAAAAAGGAAGAACTGCCCAGCTGTGCAGTGCTGCACCCCTTTCTTGCCTCCTTTTCTCCCTGAGGCTGTGGAAGTGCTGTTGTGGGGATGAAGCCCCCCAGCAAGCTGCTCCTGTGCTGCCAGGGGTGTTTGTTTCTCTCTTCCCAGGACTGCCTGCAAGAGATCCAGGACTTTCTGAAGAAGCACATGGACTTTGTCTTCTCGCTCCTGGGCATCGCCATTGGCTTCACGGTAACAGTGTCTGTCCTTTCACATTTTGGCCCTGAAAGGCAGGATCCAATGAGGAAAAAGCAAAATTAGCCCCGAGGCTAGGATTTTGGGTGATTTTGGATGCTGGCAGCAGAGAAACAAGCAGTGGTGGACTCCACCATGGAAACTGGGAAAGGGTCAGGAATCTGGCCAGGCTGATAGGTGTAGGGGTTTTCCTGCAGGACTAGGCTCACTGCGTGGTTTTTGTGCCCTAACGAGGCATGGCATCTGGGAGTGGGGAGCAGGAGGCAGCAGCAGTTGCATTTCATCCACCCAGGCTTGCCTGCATGACTTCTCATGAGTGAAGTCCATATCACCTGATGATATGAGTGTGAGGCCGTATCACCTCGCCGGGAGCTTGTGGATTATGTAGGAAGCCAGCAGCAATGGCTGAAAAGGAGATGCAATAAAGCCTCCATATTTTAGGAAATTTGCTGCCTCCTAGATCAACCTGGGAAGTCAATTTGTGCAGCCAGAGCTGGAAGGTCTTGGAAGCTACTGAGCCCCAACAATGGAGCTGGAGAGCTGTGCAGAAGGGGAAGGTCTCGTCCTAGTAATGCTCATTAATGAACCTGATGAGGTTCATCTTGGGCAATGTGTGGGTAAATCACAGGCTCATAAGGAGCAGGCTGCAAAGGAGAGGGGAAGAGTGTGTTGTCTGGGCTCCCAGGTTCTGTCTTTGAAGGAGTAACATGCAGAGGAGGGGTGAAATCATCTTCAGATGATGGCTCATGTAGAAAGGATCTGCAGTTAATTTGGGGGAGAACAAAAGAGAAAATGAAATGCTGTGAGAGGAGCATGTTTTTCAGTGGTGAGGGGGCTCAGGGGCTGCATGGGGATGGTCTCTTTGGAGATGGAGAGGGCCACTAATTAAAACCAGCCTTCTTGTTTGCCCACCCACTGCTTGGCAGAGGTGTATCACTGTACACAAGGACTCTGAACATGTGGTGGTGCACATCAGAAAAGAGCATGTGCCAGGAGACTCCTTTCTCCACCATGAAGGCTGGTTTGATCTGCTGTCATATCTCCATGCTGCTCCCCAGCTGGGATGACCTTTCTTGACTGAAAGTAATTTGGAGAGTGTGTCTTGTGTCTGCCTTGGCACAATTATGGATTAGAAGATTCTTCTCCATCTAAACAAAACCCAGAGGAACAAATCATTTGTATTTTATACTGCTAGCAGTAAATTAGGAAAACCATCAGGCACTGATAGGGAGCTGTAAATGTAAAGTCATGTGTGAATATTTGGTGTCACTTTCCAATTTTTCTCAAGCATAGGGAGAATTTTACTGCAGCTATATTCAGATAAAAGTAGAAGCACTTTTATAATAGATACACTTTTTTCACAGCTTGATGCTGTAGCCAGATAAGGCAGCTGTCTTTGAAGCCTGTGCTAGAGGAAATCTCGCTGCACGGTTCACTATTGTGATGGCAGGATGCAAGGGAAGCACGTAAAGAGGGCTATAGCTGCTCTGATGTCACTGTCCCTCAGCCAACAATGCACACACATCCCCAGATCAAGCTGCAAGCAAAGGCACTAGCACATTAGGGCAAACTTGAGGAAAGAGCACATTGTTACAGCCCTCATTATCCTTCCCACAGCAGCCTTACCTTGGATATGTTGCCTTGGATGTGTTAATCCTGATGTGTGATACACCAGGCAGAGTAAGACAATGGTGAGGAAATACACTGTCCTCTGCATTCATAACTGTTTGGGGTTGGTTTAGGGGCTTGTTTGTTTGGGGTTTTTACTTCAAACAAGACATGAATGTTGTGGTTTTTTCTCCCTATGGTACCTTTACAAAAGGATATTATTATGAGAGAGATATGTTTGTTTGTATTCCTGTCTGTGGCAGGAATTGAAATTTCCTGGTTTCATCTTATTTCTTGGTATTTTTAGGGCTAAGTTTGAGCTGTGCTGTGCTAATTCCAATCAGATGTTTTAACCATGTGCTGCTTTTGCTTTTTAACTCCCATGTCAGAAATAGTGTTCACCACTTCACTGAAAACCAGCTCTCTTCAGAAAAATGTGACAACAGGCAATATTTATGACTGCTTATTTGCACAGATGGAGCATCATAATCAGTTACACACTTAACTGTATGCCTGTCTCATTTATTTCCTTTTAGGTTTATGGGATGATCCTAACTTCATTCCTCTGGTTCTCCATCCACTTCAGCAGCAACCTGTACCGGAAAGGCAAATATATCCTACGGGAGAGGTAGAAACCTGATGCCTGGGCATCCCTACCAGGCAGAGCCAGCTCTTGGCACAGGAAGATGTCTGAAGTCACCCACAAAATGCCCTGGGAAGGTATTGCGTGGGGTCAGCTGATGGGATGTGTGTCACACATTTCCCTTTCCTGCACTACTACTGGGCTCAGAGATGCAGATTCCCTCAATGGGAGACGTACGGGCTGTGGCTCCACAAGAAGGATGTAAAGAGTTCTTTACAACCAAATGGAGAGAAAGCCCAGCAGAAATCACAGCATTAAACCAAACTTCTCTCGTGCTGTCATCTGAGCAGTTCCCTGTGACCCTCAAAGATACAGTGTTTCTAGGAAGATGGCTTTGGATCGCAGCCCAGTATCAATGTTGCACTATCAGTAAATAAGTGACAGGGAGTATGTCACCACGGATGGAAACGTGCTCTCCCAGCCTGGACACTTGCAATGATTAACTTTGGGCATGTTTCTGATCATGCTGAGGTACATAGGCATCCAATGACTGTCAGCTAGTTTTCCCATTTTCAACCATTGCCGGATTTATAGAACTTTTGGTAGATGTCAGGACAAAAAAGTCAGAAGAAAGTGAATGAACTTTGAAACAACTGACCAACAGAAGGACATATTTCTCTTTCATTCCTCCTTGCTAATGCAATACAACTTTTTTTTTTTTTTTTTTTTAAATTCTTATGATTGAGTCAGCCTTCTAAATCTTGATGCCATACTGAATTCACAGGGGCTTGTTAAGCTGCACCTTGAGTGCTGTGTCTAATTCTGGGCCCCTCAATTTAGGAAGGATGTTGAGATGCTCAAAAATCTCCCGGGAAGGGCCGGAAGGATGGTGAGGGGTCTAGAACACAAGCCTCTATGTGAAGAGTGGCTGAGGGAGCTGAGGTTATTTAGCCTGGAAAAAAAGGAGTCTTGGGGTAACCTTATTCCTCTCTACAACTCTCTGAAAGGAGTTTGTAGCCAGGTGGTGGTCAGTCTCTTCTTCCAGGCAACCAATGACAGGATGAGAGGACACAGTCTTAAGCTGTGCCAGGGGAAGTTTAGGCTAGACATTAGAGACAAATTCTTCACAGAAAAAGTGATTGGGCATTGGAATGGGCTGCCCAGGGAGGTGGTGGCATCACCGTCCCTGGAGGTGTTTAAAAAAAGATTGGACGTAGCACTCAGTGGCATGGTTTAGTTGATAAGGTGATGTTAGGTCATAAGTTGGACTTGGTGATCTCCAAGGTCTTTTCCAACCAGGCTGATTGTGTGATTCTGTAACTTCCAGCCCAGCTCTATGTTTATCAGGCTTTCCTAACCCACTGTGCTCCTGTGGTAAAAGGACTTTGATATTACACACACAAACAGAAGTTTAAATCTATAAGAGAGCAGGACAGATCTCCAGCCAGGTTAAACAACACAATGTCCAACTCCACGTCCTTTTTACATCACCTTATCAATAATAAACAGAATTTGTAAAAGGCTGTCAGTCTAGCTGAAACAACAGCTCCCTGGCATGCTTTGCCCTCATGTTCAGGAGGCAGAGCTGCTTCTGAGCTGAAACCTATCATTGCAATGTATGTAGCACCTGCTCTAAATTACACAGCTCTGTGAAATGTCTGTTGAACCAGCAACAGCTTTCATGCCTCTCATACATAGTGTCTTTTAGTCATGAAAAGTGGTAAGTGGTAATTGTTTACTGAGATAAACATGGACGACCCTGTGCTGATGTTCAGTCCTGGCCCTCAGGCAGGGGCTGCTGCATGTACAAGAACAGCAGTACAGCCTACAGCACCTGGCTGGCTTTTTAACCTGGGCTGAAAATACATTGCATTGGAAAGAGTTGTGTTGTGGAGGGCTGAGGGAGATCTGTCACTTCTCATTCCATGCCTGTGGAACCAGCAGAGCTTCACTGTTGACTTCACTGGAAGCAGGAACTGTCCCAGTGTAATATTCAAGCTACCTCCTGGCAGCCACCAACACACCTCAGTCTGGCAGGGAATTGGGTGTGATATGCACTTCCCAGCATATGCACTTTCTCCTGGGGAAGTATTCACTTGTATGTCTATATGTATCATCACATATATTGTCTCTTTCCAGAGATCAATCTCCCTGGTGAGCTCCAGCTGCTCCTGTCAGGCCACTGCTATTGTTATTCCTCAGGCCAGCTGGCAGCTCATATGACTCATGGTTGCTTCAATAAAGATTAATTTCTTGCAAAAGGCCATCATTCCTCCTCCTTTTTTGTGCTGTGCATGAAGCTGCCTGCATTGCTTGGGGTTTACATCATGGTAGGGGGATTCAGTACTTCTTTCGGTGCTGGGAAGAGATATTCCCCAGGCAGCTGGTGCTTGTTTGTCCCAGCAGTGTGCTGGAGGGAGAGGATGACGTTGGTCCTTTGGGGGAAAAGGAGCAGCTCCTCAGCCTCATTCCATCCTCAGCCAGTTGATGGGACAGCAGACAGGTACCTCTCAGGGAGCAATGCAAGCAGAGGAAGGAGAAGTGCTTAAGGACATATTTAAGCTGTAACAAGCAGAGTATTTATATGGAAGAAATGTCTATGGTTTCAGCTTTTTAAGGATTAGTTAGTGAGGTCTCACACACTGCTCTGCATTGGCTGGTTAACTGCTGATACTCTACCATGTCAAAAAATACCACAGACAAATTGGTGGAGTCAATGTCATGGTGTGGGTTACCTACTCAAGCCTCATCAACATTGTACTTCTTAAACATCTCTGTTAAAGCATCACCACCAGGACTGCAGAAGCTTTAGGTGCTCCGCCTTCCCAGGTCAGTTTTTAATGTAAAGACATAGTTATAGACAGGATTAGCATATATATGATGAAGTTATCTGCTTTTCTGCTCCTGAAAATCACAGTGGGGTCTCATCACAGGGCAGCAGGAGCCCCTGCTGCTACACACTGCACAAGCTCTGGGAGAAGACTGTCCAGCCACTGTCAATCCTGTGAGCTTTTTTCCCATTTCACTGGCTGCTGGAGCTCCCCTGCAAGGAGCAGCACCTTCAACAAGGAGGTGACAGAGCCATGCCCAGTTGGACACACTCTTCTCCCAGAGTTTGTGTTGTGTGTGGCAGCAGGGGCTCCTGCTGCCCTGCCATGAGATCCCGCTGTGATTTTCAGCAGCAGAAAAGCAGATACCTTCAGCTCCTTGATTTTTACAAACCCATTACAGAAATGTGCAATGTTAACATTTTGTTCACAGTTGTAGAAGTGGCAGCACCGAGGGATGGCTGGATGGAACCTGCAGGGTGGGTGAGTGTTAAACAGTGTTTTTACACCTCTGCCAACAAAAAATCCCTGTCCTACAATGAATGTTTTTGCACTTACTAGTCCCTAATTTTCTGCTGGCTAGGGGCAAATTACAGCTCTTGTGCAACCAGAGAAAAGCCCCAGGAACTTATTGATAAGTGGTGCCAAGATTTACACAGTGCTGAGAAGAGCATGAGCATTGGAGATGCAAGCCAGCAGCCAGACTAGGAAACACCTGCAGAGCAGTGAGCCTTCCTGGGGCTTGCTCTAGAGGAAGCTGTTTGTTATGAGCATGTCAACACTCACACTCTGCTAGGAAAGAAATCCTATTTATGTAGGCCTATATGGGAGGAAAAAAAAATAGAATTTTCAGACCAAAGGCACAAATATTTAGTTGTGAATTGGCTCCAGCTACTTGTCAGTTAAGTTTTGGCAATTATCAGTTATTTCCACTAAGGTCATCTGGGCATTTGCAGTCTGCCTCTCTCTGAGCATGTGTTAGCTTCTGCTCATGAGTTACCTTTTTCCTTTTACTTTAGAAAACCCCCCATCTCTATCTGAGGACACAACAAGAGGGACCAGTATATGGCCAGGTTTCTCTGCTCTGTGTGGCCACCTTTGGGACTACCTATAAGCCTGTTGGGCTGGGGTACATTGGCCCATGGCAGCAGCAAGCACCTTTTGCGCTGCTCTCCACCTTTCACTGCCCATGCAGTGCTCTGCCAACAGGGCCATTAAATTCCATCAAGACCCTACATGGGCTCACCATATGCTCATGGCTGGACTGACCTCAGCTTACTTATGAGCCAGAGGAGCTTTCCCAGTGTCTGCTCTGATGGCAGTGGATGATGCTTAGAGCACTTTAGGATAGCACAGGTTAAATAATACGGTAACTCTCTACAGGGATTTGGTGGTGAGGAGAGTGAGAATCCTTCAACCTTATAATGTGCTGTCTTGACTCCAAACTGGTTTGCTATTTCCTGCCCTTTTGGCCATGTGTTTGTGAGTTCCTACTGTCCTTGAAATACAATTTCCTCCTGCAACAACCCCTTCACTATGAGGCTTGGATTGAAGCCCGCAGCATGCTCCTAGAGAAGACACTGTGGAGCCTTCGAGTATGGCAAAGCCTTAGAAGATGGCAAATCTGGGTGGACCCTTGCAGTGCTGGAGTGTAAGGAGGCCAAATCCTGCCAAGGTAAAGCTGTGTTTATAAGCTGCCGACACACAAAATATTTTTGGAAGTAATGGTTGATAGACACGTTTTTCTAACCAGGCGCAGAAATAATGCTTTTGAGAAAGCAGTTGGCTATAATTCTCCCCTAGAAATGAAGCCAGAGGTGGAAGATGCCCCACACAGCTCTTGGCCAGCACAGCTGAAAGCAGGTGTGGTCAGAAGCTGCTGTGAATACACAGATCACACACATCCTGCAACTTTCACATGAAGTGTCATTGCAGCTCTCTCTGTTAGTGAAACGCAGCTGGGGAGAAAAGTGATGTATTTCTTGATTGTGTAGTTTCTCTTCTGGGAGAATGAGCAACTGGCAGCAAGAATCAAAACTGTCCACTGAAAGATGTAACAGTGTGTGTGACAGTGGGAAAGAGCCTCAGAGTGAAGAGGGAGAGCTCTGGAGAAGGCTTGGAGGCTGTTTTGGGAAACACAGGCCGTATGTGTTTTGCAGCTTTTGGCTGGAGCTGTTAAACCCATGACTGACTGCAGGCCTGCTGGTGAACCCACTCCACTCCCCACCATGCCATCCCTCACACCCCCAGGACAAAACTACTGCTGCCTTCATCACCTGGCATTTGAGGGTCCATCAAACAGATTTATACCTGGAGGCAAACTGCATATCTACCCCTGCCAGGAGGGTCAAGGGGGAAAAATAGCACTGCTTTACCTGGAAGGGATATATGTGGTGGTTGTTCAGCTTGCAAGAAGTGGCACATCTTGGGAGAAATAAGTTCAGACTAGCCTGGAGATGCCCACCAACAGCTAAAGACCTGCTGTCTTCTAGTTGCTATTCCCTTGGACTCAAGCAAGCAAAGAAAGGTCCTTCCCAGGATTTCTTGTCAGGAAGGTGCATATCCCTGCATTGCTCACCCTGGAGTCACTGGAATTCATCTAGCTGGGTTGTGTTTATATAATCCCAAGACAGAATCCCCCCACTCTCCCCTCAGCATCACTATGTGCTATTGTCTAACCCCTGTGTGCAGCAGGGACGTGCTTGGTTTCTTTTTAGCCCTGTTACATCAGCAATAAACTATTCCAGTCTTTATTCACCTACTAATGAATTATACATTGATTATACAATAAGAGCTCTCTGCATTGATGGGCTGGGCTCTTGCTCTCCCACATAGCACCTCCCAAAGCACAGCTCAGCCCAGCTGTGGCTTGGCCTTCTCTGATGCCCTGAGAAAATGTAATGTTCACTTTCTGGGCTCATGAGCTGAGAAGAGAGAGTGCCTGCTTGGACAGGAAGCCTGCTTGGGTTGTCTCTCCCTCAGCTGGAGCTCCAGCAGGAGCTGATGCTGTCCTTCCCCCCCCCCCCCCACTTATATAACCTGACCTATCACCATAGATACGTTGATATAAATATTTAAAGATGGCAGAGAGACAGGCCAGACAGATGGGAACCATTTGTTGAGTTTATTAGAAACAGAAACTTCAAGCTCAGCTACAGGTCTCTACTTGCTTCATCCCTCTCCCCTGAGGCTGCAAGGCAAGTGCAACCCCCCACATTGTCACAGTGCTTCAACTCAGCTTGCAGAGATGAGCACGGGGATTTTTGGATAAGCTGGTACCATCCACTCCTGCTGGGGCACAGAAAAGGTATTCTGAAAATGTCCATTTAGACATGGGGATTAGGTTTCTCATGCTGGTTTTTTCTACTCAAAATGAGGGTATTGGCTGGCTCCCCAGGGGTGTAGATGAGTCTCTCCTGAGGTCTTGGAGCTCCATAGGCCATAGGCCAGTACATACACTGCGGTCTGCCTTTGCTCAAGTCTCTTCCTTGAAAAGCAGCATTGTGGGGTGTTGGCTGCCAAGGAAGTTACCCCTGTGTGCTCTGGGTCTATTAGCTTCCCACAGAACGACTTTCTGAGTTTCTTATCATGCATCTCCAAAATGTCCTATTTAAAGATCTTTGGTGATGCTGCTATTTGTTTGTTTGGTTTTCTTTTTAACCACCAGAGCTAAATTGGAAATTCAGGCTCTTCCTGTTGTATTTTGCAACAAAAATAAGAAGTAGTGGTTAAAAGCTAACTAGGACCTCACCAGCAAGATGATGTGTGTTTTTTTCCCATGGCATATCTGTCAGTTTTGAGCTAGCTGAGGAGGTCAGGGGGATTGCTATGCAAAGCCAAAGCTTGCAGCCAGAGTATGACATCAGCTGTGGTCCCCAGTGGATAAGGGATTCCCATCTGCTCTCCCAAATCTCCTGGTCAGTAGGTGTTTAGAGCCTGCCTTGATGGTAATCAATTCACATCCTGGTTGCCAGCTCTTCAGACCCGTGTAAGAGCCAGGGAGGATGTGTGTCTGTCCTCTCCCCTCATCCCCCTCCCTCGCTTTTTATAAAGCAAAAGGGTTTTTAAGGGGAAGCTGCTGAAAAGCAGGTGGGCATCCCTCTGGGACAATCAGGCTCAAAGTCCCAGGGGTTGGGTTTGCTGAGTCCCCCTGGTAATGGATGCTCTGCTAAACCTGGACTGGGAGGCAGCATCTGCTCTAACAGACCCTGGTGAGTCATACCCAGAGGTGCCAAAACCCACAGGCATGACACTGGCTTTTGTAAACAGGTTCACAAAAAACCCCAACAACCCAAGCCAAACAGGCAGAAATAAACACTGCAAGTGCCTCTGCTCTCAGCTGCTTCACTCTGCCTGCAAACCCAGTTGCAGAAGCACTTTCAAATAGCTGCTTAGGGATGGGTTTATTTTTTTTAATTTGGGGTTTGGGGGCTTTAATAAAAAACATTTTTAGAACTTATTTTTTTTCTGTTTCAGGGATGAAAGGCTTGGGGGGAGGTAGGTAGCTTCCTCACAGCCCTGCCTGCAGCTGGCTGCTCTGTGAATGACTGCACGCCCTGAGCACTCGAACCAGCTTTTTCTCCTGAAGAGGGAAGTCATCAGCCCTATTCATAGCACTCACACTCAGTACTGGCATGTGACACCCAGACACGAACTGTATTTTTGCAAATTAGCCTTACTTATTTATAAAGACCTGGTAAAGCCACTGAGAGGCTTGGGAAGATAGTTGTGGTACTTCATGGGCTGTACAGCAAGTAATGCAGTGTGAGAAATGAGTATACGAAACATGAGAAATGAGTATACAACACCTGAAATCACACATAGTCCTGGGAAACAGTATATGTTATCTTGTCACTGTGCTTTGGTGATGGCATCTTTCTTCCTGTACCTAAAGGCCAAAGTTTTCAAATATACCCAGCTAAGCTGCTTGAAGTAACAACAAGGAAAGACAAAGCTTGAAATGCTTTTCCACTTCCAACTTTTGGAAAAGACTTTGTTAGCATGGCCAGTTTAAGCCCAGTAGGCTTTAGGCTGTAACTGGGAGCTTCTCGTTGATGGTGAGACTGTGCCCCTGCTGCCCCTGCCACAGCTGTTCTTGAGCAACACGTGCTCCAGCAAAACCTGGAGGAAGGTCCCAGAAACAGAACTCTGTTGGTTCCAAACCAAATTGTTGCCTAATACAATTTTTACATACATTACAAAAAAGTTTATTTCTTGTTTTCCATTTTCCTTCACTACTCAACATAGGAGGAAAAAGGGCAGAAAGCAAGAAAAGAAAAGCCATGGGGTGGGGGTGGGGGAAACAACACAGAAAAAAAGCAACCCTAAGCTCCCTGGAAGCAGTTTCAACGCCAGCCTTGTGCCAGTGATTGCAGCTGGGGTTGCCTGCTCTCCAGTGCACAAAAGTTGATTTGAGAGTCATTTTCCCTTCTAGGTGGTGGGGCTGCTGCTGCTGAAGGCCTCACTGCTGCTGGTTCCTTCCTCTCCCATTCACAGACTCTCCAAGCAGCCTCTCAGAGATTTTCTGGGAACAGCTGCCTAACTGCACAAGAGGCTTTTTACATATAAGTGCATGTTCATATATTCTCCTGTTTTTAACCTCCACTTTTGTTTTTTCCCTTGGGTAGGGGGGATTGTTGTACTACTTATAGCTGTAAAATACAGAGGTGCAGAAAAGAAGATGTTGTGGGGCGCTGTGATGTGGCATGTGAGCAGCTTTGGGATCCTGCCCTTATCACTTGGATTGATGAGCAGGAGGCACACAGGATTACAGCTATTGCCGTAACCAGATGGGTCATGCTGATAATTCAGGACAGCAGTTACATGCATAAATAGCCTGGTGAACCTCCGGCTTTGTTGGTAAGTCTGGGTGAGTGAATGTGGCTTAGAGACAAAGGGGTTATGAATCCATGGCAAGCCCACAATCGGGGACATACTCAGCATGAGTAATTAGGGAACAGGGCCAGCTTCTATTCATTCCTGGTCCCCGCTGCCATGTCGTGCATGGGCTGTTACTGAGGGGCACAGAAAGTTTTGATGAGCATGACAGAGCCCTGGACTTACTCATCCCTGAGGGTAATGGGATGATTTTGGAGGAAACTGACTTGATTTCAACATACGGTTGTAGGAAATGTGTGACAGCTAAGAGCTCACTCCTGACTATTGGATGCATGGCTAGGAAGACTCTATGAGAGTGTGAAAATACTTGCCTCAGAAGCTGCTCCCTGAAATCCTTCACTGGCAGGAAGTGCCCAGGCAGGAAGAGGGCAGGTTTCCACATACGACACTGTGGGCTGCGGCCAGGTTCATATTTAGCTCGGTGAGGTGCCGACCTTGGCTGGAGCTGCTCACTGATGCCTTTTCCAGGTGTCCTCCTCTGCTCTGGTTGTGTCACTTACTACCCTGCCCCTGGAGAGGTGAATGAGCTTCCTGGAAGGGTAACATGGGGTGAGAAATGTTGTATTTCTAAGGATGAGCGAATGGCTCAAAGTGGATCTCAGGTGAAAGCTTGGGAAATTTCATTATGGTCCTACTGTGTAGCTTTGAGAGGGGAGGGGGTTAACTAAAATTCCCAAGCCTATTGATATGTGTGACCCTTTTTTCTTTACTTTTTTGAGGGAAAAAGAGGAAAAAAGGAAAAGAGGAGTTAGAGGAAGAAAAGGAAATGGGAAAAGTGGGGAAGGAAAAAAAAGAAAAAAAAAAAGAAGAAAAAAAGAGGGAATCTCTTTGGTGGGCAGTTCTGAAGCCCCCCTGATGCTCTTGTTACCCAGTAACCAAGGGAAAACATCTTGAGTGGTTCTACTTGATGCAACTGCTTGCAGTACCAAAGCCATAACCTTAGACAAAAAGTGTTCAGCAGAGCAGATTTAGAGATAAAGCTAGAAGGGGAAATGAGGAAATAGTCTGAATTTCAAACTGATAGTTTTAATGCAAAAGCCCTTTGCTCTTTTTTTTTTTGAAGGGGGAGGGGGAATCCCCTCATGAATGCACCCTCAAACTTTTCTGTATAGAATTACAAAACCTCCTGCAACCTATTCACAGAGGTTTCTCCCTGCACCCCAGGATGCTGTTTAGGAGGTGGCAGTGAGTTTTAAGGGATGGTGCTCAGGTCTGGGCGGTAGTGCTCCTAAAGCTTCCCAGCACCTGCCCCGTGGCTCCTACCTGTGTGTAGGAAACTTTGTTGTGAGCTGCTCCCAGAGAGCAAGAAGAAGGGGAAAACAAAGAGATAAATAAGAACACATATAAAAAAGAGGAAAAAAGAAAAATGGGGGGAAGAAATGAGAAAAAAATGTGTGAAGATGAAAGAAAGAGGAGGAAAAAAGAAATAGGGAGGAAAGGAAAAAAGGAAGATGGGGAAGGGAATAATTAAATAAGGGGGAAAGGAGGGAAGAGAAAATTCAAAAGAGGAAGAAAAAATAAAAAAATTAAAAAGGTGGATAATAGAAAAAATGGGGGGGAAGCAAAAAGGAAAAGAGGAGTTAGGAAAAAATAGGAAATGGGAAAAGTGGGGAAGAAAAACGAAAAAAAAAAAAAGACAAGAAGGGAAAAAGCACAAGAAAGGGGAAAGCAGCCGAGCCCCCGTCTGGGGAAGGCAAGGGGGGCTACGTGTGGCAGCCCCCGGCCCTGGGGCGTGTCCAGGGCGTGTCCAGGGCGTGTCCAGGGCGTGTCCAGGGCGTGTCCAGGGCGTGTCCAGGGCGTGTCCAGGGCGTGTCCAGGGCGTGTCCGGGAGGCGTTTCCGGGGCGGGGCTCGGGGGCGGGGAGCGGGGCGGGTTTTCTGCTTGCAGCCGCCGCCCCGCTCGAACCGGCAGCACAGATTTGGGAAAGCCGTCGCCATGGGAGTGGAAGGCTGCACGAAGTGCATCAAATACCTCCTTTTCGTCTTCAACTTCATCTTCTGGGTGAGCGCAGGGGTGCGGGGAGTGGGGGCTGAGCCCCCCAGCCTTTAAATAAGAGGGCTGCAATATGGCTCGTCTGCCTGAGCCTGGGTTTAGCCTCCTTCTTGCCCCCCAGCATTGAGATTTGCTGTCTGGGGTGTGCCTTGGGGACTGCATCTTTTTCTTTTTTTTTTTTTTTTTTTGAGGGCGGAGGGGCTGATTATACTTTGCTTTTTTATTTCAGTGCATGCGTATGTATGTAATTGTACGTGTATATCTATTTATGTCTGTTTTTAAAATAGATATGAGAGGGGGAGGTAGAATCCTAGGATGGTTTGAGGTTGGAGAAGGCCTTTCAGATGCTCGCGTCCAGCGGCTGCGGATGTTTATGGGCGGAAAGGCGGGGGGCAGAGCCGGGGGGGGCTCCCGCAGCCCCTCTCGCTGTGGGTCTGCGCTGGGGAAAGCGGCGCTCCCGGCCGGGAGGGAAGGAGGGAGGGATGCAGGGATGCTGCCAGGCGGAGGGAGGGGAGGAGGAGAGGGGAGGGGAGGCGCCGGCCCTGCCGCCCGCCGCAGAGGAGGGGGCGTTCGGCAAATCCGGGCGATTTGGGGCTGGCTCCGCGCCCCCCGCCCCGCAGCTGGCGGCAGAGCCGGGACCGGCCGCCCTGGCCCCGCGCCGGGGACCGCTGCCCCCGCCGCCCGGGAAGTTATTTTAGGATGCAAATTCTATCCAGGCTGCCTTTCCTGAGAAAGTTTCTCGTGAAATAATCTGTCCAGACGTGCGGCTAATTTAGCAAAAAGCGGCGTATCCCGGTTTCCCTGCAAACCGGGTTTGTCCCGGTTAGAAACAGCCTCCGGCAGCCCGAGGTTGGCTGGCAAGAGTCCCTCTCTCCCTGCTCCTGCGCTCGGGGGCAGCGAGATATGCCCGAGCAGGCTGCTGGTTTCGTGTTTTAAATACTCTGTTTTCCGTTCCACGGAATGGTTTTTTGTCTTGGGAGTGAGTCCAGCCCCACCCTGCCGGGCAAGGCACCGCTTGGATGTCCCTTCTCCAGTGCCCTGTGCCCCTTGTCTGTCATTCCTCTCTATTGTCGAGCATTTGTTGTTTTGGTTTTTTTTTCTCAATGCTTGCGTACAGCAGCAAGAGGGGCTGGAGAAGTAGGAAGGGGCCCGATGGCTTCCAGAGCAATCCCTGCTTTGGCACCTGGAGTTGCGCTGCCTGGCTGGAGCCTCTGCCTGCTGGCTCCTCCCTGGGGGTGCCTGGGGCAGCTCTTTGGCGTCCCCAGCCTCGGGAGGGGTCGGGTTTAACCCAGTGGGTGCTCACTTGAGGCCTGTTCGCCTTGTTTCTGGGTATAACACTGACCAGGGGGAAGATGACAAGCTCTGGTAACAACGGCGTTAATTGATACCTGATGTGTTGCCAGCTCCGTGAATGAAGGACAGTTCTGGGGTGTTTTTTTTTAACCTTTTCCTCCACCCTTAAAATGGCCGGATGGAGGCGGGTACGGTTGTCTGTGAAGTGTTGTTCCTTCCGAGTTATCGTGCTTATCCCAGGTTTTTTTCTTGCCTTCTGCTCCCGATTTCCTGCCATTCTTGTCGAAGAAGCTGCCGGCTGTGCTTGCGAGGGAGGAAGGGTCTCCTGGGTGGCAGAAAGGATGCTGGGGGCTCTGCACTCCTCAGCGACATCAGTTGTTCACCTCAAAGTCTTGCAAAAGAGCTGATCTTTTATAAATGGGCATTTTTCTTGCAAGAGGAATTGCCAATCTGTATAATTTCCCCGTTACGACTTTCTGGTGCCTTGCCCTGCCCTTTTGGAGGGTGCTCCCTGTGAGTGGGGGGTAGATGCTTCAGTTCCTCTCCAGGAGAGATGCCTGTGAGCTGGGACCCACTGGCTCCCCAAAACAGCTCCCAGTGCTGGACTTGCTAGTCCCCTCACACTGCCTCCTGTGCAGACTGGGAGCCTGGACTTCATTAGAACTAAGAATGCTTTCTGTGAGGCTGGCCAGCTGAATGGTGGTTGAATACCAGAGCCTGGCATTTACAAGCCCTTTTGTGTCGTTTTTCAAACTAGTAGTTGAGGGGAATTTTAGGTTTACCACAAAGGCAGGTTAGCTGCCAACCCGGCACCCCCAGCTGGGGAGGGATACTGTGGTTAACAGCAAAGTGTGATGCTCCTTTTCGCCAGGTGGCATTTTAAGGACAGAATATGGTGCTGGGCACCCTTGCTGCAGGCTGGCTGTGTTGGGAAACCACCTCTGACCGCAGGGAGGTGTGAGACAGGGCACCTGCAGCCCTTTAGTCCTGCCAGCTGGTTGTTAGGCAAGGGCTGATGGGCTCCCCGTGTTTATTTGCTTATGATTTGCCTTGTGCGCAGCTGACGCTGGGTGCTATTGATGAAAACAAGCCAGAGGCAGAGCCCAAAGTTTGGCAGGCACCATGCTGTGCTGCACAGGAGCTTGCTCTAGTGCCCAAGAGGAAGAAGGAAGCAATTCTCAGCCTTAATTATTCTGATAACTTTTTTATGTAGCCCTGCTATCCTGCTGCAGTGTAAATAAACTGACACCCCTCTGGCTTCCTCCCCCTGCCTTCCCCTGGCGGCACAGGGGGAATTTCACAAGACAGCTGTGTCGAAAAAGGAAAAGGTGACCCCGCTGCCAGCTCCTCATTCATTGTACCTGAGATGTTTCAGTTTTATTTGATATTTTGAGGTATTTGGGATTGCTTTTCCTTTGTGCATGCGTTCTTGAAGAAGATTCCCAGATCGTGCTTGGTCCAAGGTGGCTCTTGATGGAGTTGTAGCTGCTGCATGGACCAGATGTACAAAGGAGTGCCTGTCCCAGGAGAGAGGGCCCCCACGTGTTTCACAGTGGCACCCACCTACTAAAGTAATAGAGGAGGCCATGGTCAGCACCTGGGGGCTTCACCTGGTTAGCAAAACACAGGGCTGGAAAGACCAAAGTTCTTCTTTGCTGCCAAGATGTCCTGAAACCTTGGGCTGTTTGGTGGCGAGTGGATGCTCTGCACTGTGAGAGGGAGCAGTAGCTCTGGGCAGTTTGGCTGATGTGATGGGCAGCCCGAGCAGGGCTGGGCATCTGGCAGGTGGAGCTGCTTCTCCATCCCATCCCTAGAAGGTGTCTGGGCTTTGACTGCTCTCCTGAATTTTCCAAACCCGATAGCAGATAGCTCAGTGTGTGGGGGTGAACTGACCACTGCTGCAAAGAGTCCCTGGGGAGGCCAAAGGAAGCCAGCAAGCTATTTTAAAATATAATTAAACATAACCAAGGAGGAATTGACTTGCTTGGAGAAGGATCGCTCAAGCTTATTAGCTAATACAGCCCATGGCAACTTTCCAGGTCGAGAGCACTGCTGGCTTCCCTAGCAGAGAGGTGTCTAATTAAAAGGAAGAGCTTGCCCCTAATGCCGTTTTCCAGGCACTGTCTAACTCTTCTGTGTGTTGAGGGGATGTCGTAAAGTCTGGGTGCAAAGGGAAGGAAGGGCAGCAACAGAGGGAAGGTGGAAGTGAGAGTCTGTCTTGACAGGGGTGGTTGAAAGGGAAGAGGTAGAGGAGCAGCCTGTTTTCTTGTGCAACACCGGAAGATCTGTTAACTGTCCCCTGGAGTCTGCAAAGCCTGTGCTGAGGTACCTGCTGTTGGTGATGGGAGGTGACACTGTGGGGAGCTGGCAGCTCTCTGTGGCGGCTGCCCCATGACCCTCCCATGGTGGTGAGGAGGCTGGCTCTGGGCCACTGCTCACAGCTTTAAATGAAGAATGGGAGATCTCATGGCTCCTGTAGCTCTGAAGCACGGGACTGACAAAGTCAGACATCTTTTTGTGGGCGCAGGCGTGGGCAGAGCACTGCTCCAGAAGCACTGGTGGTAGCGCCTGGCTGGTTGTGCTGCTGGTCTTCCTGGGAATTGCAGAGAGCCTGGCGAGCAGCAAGGACCTCATGCTGGCCCAGCATCTTCTTCCACAGATTTTGTGTGGTATCCTGGGACAACGTACAGGCCAGCAAATTTCGGTGTGTGTTTGACCCTGCAGCTACTTAATACGTGTCTTTGAAGGGCAAGGGAGAGGTTTCCTTAGCAGGCTCAGTGCCTACACTCGAGTTATGTTGCTGATGTCTCTCTGGTATGTTTTAGAGCACTCTGTCAAGTGAACACAGTCTTTCCATAACCTACAAAACCTCTTCTGAAGTCTCTGTGTGCAGAAGGTTTTTTGAAGAGATGGGTGCACCCTGCCTTATGGGGGTACCTGACTGCACTTAATGGGGAGGCTGCAGCTGAAAGGAGGGAGTGCTGCTGGCTGGAATGGGGATTGCTCTGTTTTCCTCACATTATTCTCCTATCAGCCACTGTAATACTTATCTTCTGCAAGAGCATTAACAGTGAGAGACACTTTGATCCTGCACTGTGGAAGTGCCTTTCACTGTACGAATAAGAAGGGAAAGCAGTTGTATCACTGTTGTAGTTAAATGCTTATGTATGGGGCCAAATTAATTTTAAAGTAATATCTCAAATTGTTTTCCTCTCTACTGAGGGCAGTTAAACCCTGGGAAGTGCTACTTCTGTCTGCAGCAGAGATCAGGCTGGGGCAGGCTGGGAGCAGCCTGTGGGCACGGTGCTCCCCATCATAGGATTTTGGTGCTGGATTCCCATTCTCCTCCCATCCATCAAGCTTTATTTGGCCTCTGGCATGCTGCTCCTCCGGGACTGTTCCTCTGGAGCTTGTTTTGAAAAGCTCTGCAGTGTTGTAGGGCTGGTAACTATAGGCACCAGTGGAGAATTTGCTCTGGCTGGCAGCTCTATTAATAGCCGTGCTGGAAGGTGTGCTGCTGGGAGCAGAGCAGGGCTGCAGGCTGCTCTCCTCCTCCTGCCTGCAGGGCATGGTGCTCTTCCCAAGTGCCTTTCCTGCAATTCCTGGGCAGGCCTTGCCTGCAAACTTTCAGGCTGACCTTCAGTGGCCGTGGAGCAGCATGGCTGTGGAAGGCAGCAGAAATGCCTTGCTTGTGCTGTCACAGGGTCCTATCTGCTGCTCCTGGCTGTCAGTGCCCCTGCCGAGATAACCTTTTGTTGTGTGCCTGTCACACTGCAACTCTGTGTCTTGTTGAAGTCCTTTCCCCTGCTTACAGCCTCCCAAGGGGCTCCAGGGCCTCCCACAGCCCACCCACATGCAGCACAGCAGTGACCTCTAGCACATCTCACCTTGAAATTTCATGTGACTTTTTTGGTGTGAAGACTTGACATTGTAGCGTGGAAATGGTCTTGGCATTGAACCCAAGTTCCCAGGTTCCTGGGCCACCATTCACCTGTCAGCCCTTTGCTGCACCCCAGGCCCTTTCAGCAGTTCCATGAGGTGCAGCTGTTGCAGTAGAAATTATTTTTCTGCTTTCCAGGAGGCTAGGTGCAGGCTGTGGGAAGGTGTGGTGCTACCTGGGCACATTCCATATGTCCCTCTTTTGCCTGCCTCCGTCCTCAGGCTGGTAGTGCAGGACCTGTAATGTGCTAGCACAGATCTTGCAAGGGCTTGTACTGCCCTTCCAAAGGTAGTTTCCATCAAGTGATGAGTCTCTATCTTCTTGCTTTTTCTCTACTCATGCCGCTTCACCTAGAGACCCACAGATTACCTGGAAGCAAAGCATTCAACCCCAAATTAGCAGTTCATTCCTGGCCGTATGAAGGGCTTCTTGCATGGGAAGGTATTTCGATCTTGGCAAGCCACTTTGCTTTTCTGCACCCTGGTTCCCCACACCTGAAAGGAGGAGGACTTGTTGTTACTCCATCTCAGCTGCTTTGCAGGTTGTGTTGGAGAAGAGCCCTGGGGCGTCCTGGTTGGGCTTCTGGGGTGGGGTCTGGGTGCTGCCCTCACCAAGGGCTCTGCTTCCAGGTGGTGTAAGGGAAATTGCAGACTTCTGCAGCCTGAGAAAAATCTACAATTATCTCTGTTAAAAATCTCCAGTCATCTACCTTAATCATAAACCATCTCAAATTCATTAAGCTTTCCTGGCAGCATCCTGCTTCTTGTTAGTAGCTGTGGTATTTCCCAGGCATCGTGGCGTGTGTTCTGCCGCATTTTCCCAGCAAGGGGAGAGCCTCTCCCAGCCCTTGGGCTCTCACAGGTTGGGAAGCATGACCTGGAGGCACGACCAGCCGTGGCAATGGGAAGTGGCACTGCTAAAATACAGTATGGTGAAACTGCTGGCAGCTCCACTTCCCTCCTTCACTAACTTGAGCCACAGGATGTCTGCCTGCTTTGCTTTGGCATGCCCGGCAAGCTGCCCTATAGCCAGAACTTCTTTCTTTTCCTCCTCCTTTCCAGGAACTCTGTTTCAGAGAAAGGCGGAGGGAAGGGAGCAGGAGGAAAAAGACTGGGGGCGGTGGAAGGGACTGGGCAGGTGATGCACATCCTGGCATATGTGAGTTTTGGGGAGCAACAGGTTAAGGTGAGGGCAGCTCAGAAGAGGGGTACATGACCTCAAAAGGGGAAGGGGGTCATTCCTTGCACCCTAAATTCATAAGAATGTCTTGTGGAGAGGAGTGACTAAGCTGTGAAAAATGGGTTTGTTCTGTTGCCCCACAGCTGGATCTGGAAATTTTAGAGTGAACAGCATGTCCATTGGTGAGGCTCTGTCTGGGAAGGAGCCTCACTATGTGCACCATGGATTGGGCAGCAAACCAGGACTGCACACCTGCTTTCATCATAGTGCTCATCTGGTGATACCTCCTCATGTGGGATACCATCCCATCACCTCTTGGGGACACAGGGTCTGCCTTTTCCTGCCCCTAGGCAGCATTCGATGGGGACTTTCCCCCGCTGTGTCAAGCAGGAACAGCATTCCTGAAAAAGCAAGTCTTGAGCAGGCAGGATCCAGCTGGAAAAGTCTAGCTGTCTGTGGAAGAAGCAATAAATCTCTGGAAGCTGGAAAATAGCAGTAAAGAGGAAACGTCGGAGCCTGCAGCACCACCTCTGCTGTGCCAGGAAGCCGCTCAGGGCGTGAGCTCTGGGGCCAGCCCCATCCTGGGGAACACCACTGATGTGCCTTCTTTGAGTGCCATGGTGCTGGCAGCAGAACAGCAGGCTGGGCAGCTCAGCTTTTGGAAAGCAGGTCAAAGTCCGACAAACTGCTGGCACTGCTGAAGTTGCAGCTTTCAGATTATTGCAGTCCCCAAAAAATTTAAATGGAGAGCTGTGCTGGGCACTCGGAGTGTAGCACAAGTGATGGCCCCAGGCTCTGCAACACTGCTGTCTGACAAGCTGGGAGCACAAGGATCAGTGGGATGACCTGTGTGAGATTAGAGATATCCACAGCTGAAGAAACCAGTGATATGTATGAGGATGTGCAGCCTAGAGACGAGCGTGATGCTGCCATCAGTGGCTGGAGTTCTTCAGGCTCTCATGTTGGCAAACAGCAGTTGTAGGCTGGAAGGGGGAGAAAATATCAAGCTTTTATCTGGAACAAGTTGTTCTATTAAAAATGAGATTATCCCAAGAAAGGTACAGCGGAAGGCACAGTTAATGTGGCAAGTTGACAATGTTTTCTCCCTCTTGTTTTCTTTGCTCTGGGAAGAAAGAGCCTTAATTCTGCTTTGGGCTTCTTGGTGGTAGGAGGATGTATGGTTTTCATGGAAAAAGTTACTCATCGTAGCTCAAACCCTGTTTTCATTAGTAAATGAATGTCATTTGCTCTTAAGAAATCCAGCTGCTATTGGATTAAAGCTTCCATTCAGAGGTCTTCCATGCTCTGTTAAAAATGCAAATGGAGTCAGGCGGTGTGGGAGGGATATGTGATGTTCCTGGGGTGCATTCAGGATGAAACCAGGCACATCTGGAGTTGGTTCAGCTGGCTGTCTTAGGCAGACCTCACTGCTGGGGTGGGTTTGGTGCATTAGAAGAGGCTCCATGCCTCTAGCTGATGTTCCCAAATTATGAGGACCACTTGCAATCTGCTTTCAGTTCTGTCAGGCATTTTAAGGCAAATTTGGTTGGGAAGGAGCTGCTGGTGGCAGCCACGGGTGGCGGGGCATGCTGGGGTAGCACTGCTGAATGTGGAGGGCAGCATGTCAGGGCACAGCAATGTGTCCTTGCAGGGAGAAAACCAAAACAAAAAAGGCTGCATCTTTTTTCTTTACCTCTTCCAGCCAGCACAGAAATCCAGACCTTCCTCGGGATCACTTCTCTTTTAGCAGCTACCAAGAGAGCTTTACTTTGAGCGGCATGGATTAATTTGGGGACATATTGTTTCCTCTGAGAGTAAAAACACAAACTTCGTTATGCCCTCAGACAATGAACAAGCCACGCCAGGCTGGATTTGGGTAACTTTGTGCGAAGCCACAACCTGCCTTATTTGGAGCTGGACTTGAGCACAGACCAGCTTTTGTGACTTTTCTCCAGCCAGTGTTTGGAGAACCTCAGGCTGGCCCCAGTGCAGGAGGGATGAGGGACTGTGCCAGCAGGGAAGTTGCATTGGTTCCTGTGGCAGAAGTGTTAAAATCCAATTACTTTGGTGGCAGACTGGGGAAAAGATTTCCCTTCCTCTCCTGGAGCTGGTGGGGATTTTCTCCTTCTGATAGTGCAAAAGCCCTGAGAGCAGTTTGCCCTGTGAGTTTGGAAATGGTGTGGGTTTGCCCCAGCTTCAGTGGCAGTCCTGGAAAAATCTTGTGGCTGGGATTTGTAGAAATGAGCAAGGAGGAAACCACTAGCTGAGCTCCCAAGGGGTAAAGCCAGGCTCCCATTGACAGCCTGTCTTGCAGATCCCAGTCCTCCCGTGCTCCCTGTTGTGCTTGTACAACTGGAGACCTTGCACCTTTACTGAAAAAGCCATGCTTTTTAAAAATTTTTTATGTGACTTTCATGGTGCCTGTCATGCCTGTAGCTGACCTGATTCAGACTCTTTTAGAAAAGCATGTTTCCACTTCTATACTCTTTGATAGTTTTCTTCCCTTTTTTAAGATGAATGGCTTTGAGTACTTAGGATGCTCAAAATTAAATCGGCATTTGAACGGGTGGTTTCAACATTTCACAGCAGTGATACTGGAATTCTTAAAGGTTTGGGTTTTTTCCCAAATGTTGCTATTTTTTCCCTCTCTCTCATGCTTTTAAATGGAAGGGGGATGTCACAGAGGATGCAGTGAGTCCTGCTGGAAAAGCTCTACCTTGAGTTCCTCTCAGTGACACCTGCTGTAGTGCCCCATATCTGCTCCCAGCTTTCGTGGCCATTCCCAGCCCCTCCCTGAAAGAGAAAACTGTGAGGAAGTCGGTCATAAAACTTCCTACTGTTTGTACATAAATATCCCAGTGGCTAGAACATGCACAGAACGTCTCCTCCCACATCTGGAGTGTGTTTTTGTCCTTGCCCTGGTCAGTCCTGCATGTGCACAGGTGGGTGTGGGTGTGCTGCTCTTCTGATGCTTGACAGCATGGGCAAGGCACCAGTCTTGGCCTGGAGGCCCCCAAAAGTGGTGTGGTGATGCTTTGGCCTAACCCCAGACCTTGCTCTGCTTCAATTGCTATATTAAGACATTAAGGAAAGCTCTGTGTGCCTGAGGGACACTAGGTGTGTTCGACTGGAAGCCTGACGCTGGATGGGAAGTAGCGTGTATGCAAAACTCGGGGACAGAGGGGAAAAATGGACAGTTCCCCCACTTTCTGTTTGTGTCACAGAGAAGTGAAATGGAGCGATAAGAGCCCACTGGAAAAAGGGAGTAACTGGGACTGATCCTATCTTCTGTTGAAAAGCTCTCCTGAAAACCTTAGTGGCACATCTCCTGCTTGGGTAAGGCAGAGCCTTCCACTGAAAATAATAATAAAGCATAATAAACACTTTTTGGGAAAGAAATCTCCTTCAGGAACTGGAAAAGGCTTTGCACATCCCCAGAATGAGGGGTCTTCTGATAAAGCAGGGAAGATCATATGGCTCCAGATCTACGGGGCACAAAGCATGTTGCAGGGTTAGAAAGGATGTTCTCATACATTTGTGGGAAGATGAAGAGCAAGTCTTCTGCTCCTGGCTGAAAACTGCCGGTCTGGCCCCAATGTGGCTGGAACAGTGGATAACCCTTGCTTCCCTCTGTTTTCTCCCCAGCTGGCCGGAGGCATCATCCTGGGAGTGGCCCTGTGGCTCCGCCATGACTCGCAGACAACGAATATCCTGTACCTGCAGCTGGGGGACAAGCAGGCCCCCAACACCTTCTATGTCGGTGAGTAACTGTGGGGGTGCTGGCATTGCTGCTTGGCTGTTGTGCCCCAGGGTAGGCTGCCCAAGGGCCGGGCAGAAAGCTCCAGGTGAGCACCAAGGAGATAAAAACACCTCCTGCTGCCCTTGTACTCTCCAAAATATCCCCTGTTGTGCCAGCCAAAGCCTTCCCTAAATGTTGGCTGCGGCCCAAGTGCAGAGTCCAAATCCACATCAGCTAAAAATGCAAAGAGACGTGTTGTGATGTAGTGGGTTTTTTTCTCCAGAGCACATTTGGGAAGAGGGGAGACTTCTTGGAAGCGTGTTTTGTTTCCTATCCAAAGGGATGTAAAAGCAGCCGACAGAGTGCCTGGCAGCAGGGAGCGAAGCTTGGTGTGCGTGTGACTCATGTTCTCCAGGAGGGGCAGGTGGAGCCTCCACGCACTACGGTTAGGCTTAGCATGATTTCTGTTAACTTGACAGCATGCCCCCTGGTTTTCCCCTGTTCTCCAGTGATCCCCCACAGACAAGGGGGAGCAGTTTGTAGGCGGGGCTGGCCGCCAGTCAGAAGCTGGCGTGGAGCACAAGCTGCCGGGGCTGGGAACATCATCTGATCCGATGTCCTGTTCTCACCTGTAGCTAAAATTACTTTCTGGAAAGGGTTTTCCTTTGCGTTTCCCTGCTTGCCTATGAAACAGCATGCCTGAGCCCTCTCCCTGGCTGCCTCTGGTTACAGAAGATACTCCTGCTGTAAATAGCTATGGGGTTTTCTCCCTTGCTGTCTCTCTTCTCCTGCCTTACACCCAGAACTCTCTTTGCAGCATTTCCCCTTAGTAGATCTCATTTTTAAGAACAGAAAAGGGAGCTCACAAGAAGTTAAACTCTCTCCAGTAACCACTTCAAACCTCTCCTTTTGGGGGGCTAAGAACCAATACCCACCTAGTTAACATTTTCTCCCCAAACCTCTGCCCCATGTGGCAGAACATGGGGCAGAGTCCTTCCATCCTGCCTGTTGAGCATCTTTTACTCTTCCACCCTTATTTTGTCTTTGTCCTCAGCCTTTGTTTTTTAGAAGGCATTGGGGAAGCACTGTGGGTCCCACCACCACACTGACTTTCCAACACCCGTGAGCAGCCCATGATTTGAGGCTGGCTGTCTTTTTAAAGTTATATTCAGCAACAGATTGGCCTGGATTCCTTCTGGCAGCTGTTATTTCCATGCAGTAATAACAGCAGAGCATTTCTTTCAGTTGCTGCCTCTCCCAGCCAGACCTCTGGAGTCTGAAGGCTGGGATTTCTTTTTTGCTTCCCCCCCCACCTCTGCTCCCCCCCTGATTTTTCCTCTCTCCTACAACTGCTACTCCCTCCTTTTTTTTCTCTGGCATGTAATATACAGATGCACACAATGTTCCTGCATTTGGGAACGGGAAACTCTTTGGGCTTGGCCTCCAGAGCTCTGTTGTTTTGTTTTTTTTAACTTTGCAAACGACTTTTTGGTGTCTGGCACAGGGTGCAGGTCCCAGGATTTGTCAGGAGGCTTTTATAGGCCAGCCAGGCTTTGCTGTGGCGCTGCAGGACAGGGGGAAGCAATAAACACTGTTGAAGGAGGAAAACTTCCATCATAGGGTGGGTAGTGAGCAAGAAGGGGGAAGTAGGAAACAAGGGATTTGGTGTCTCCTGGTTTCTTTCTGTGTCCTTTCCCCTACCCCAAAGCTGGAGGTGTTTGTTAAAAACTGTTTTTCCAGGGTGTTTGAGTGTTATGAGAGAGGAAAAATAACAGATTTGAGGGTAATGGCCAAGTGGGAAAAAGAAGCTGTGGGGAACAGCGAAGCTACAGGTACCAGGCATGATACTTCAGGCTGCAGCAGGATGAGAGGAACAGTCCTTGCCCTTGGCTCCCAGACCTGACCATCACAGCAGCCTCTCCTGCAGCCCCCAGGGCACAGGCAGCTGTTCCCCTGCTCTCCTTTCCAGCTCCCAGGAAGGGGCTCCTGCGGGCTGGGGTTTCCCACAGGCACTACCCCTCCTCCTGAGCACTCTGGCACTGCATGCACAAATTGTCTTGTGGGCTGGCTTGGGAGGTTATTAAACGGGCCCTTGTTCTTGGGCTTTCCCTCAGCACGGCGTGCAAACCATCTGATCCCCTAACCACTTGCTGCAGTCCTGGCTTTTGACACTTCCATTTTGGCTCTGGTTCCAATGCTCCAGCAAATGCTTTAACTGCTTCAGCGCTGTAAAGACCAAGAAGTACCAGGGATGGGAGTAGCTGGAACACCTTAGTTCCATGCTTTCATAACTATAAAAGAAAATACTTGTTCTTCATCTGAGCTTGGCTTGTTGTCTGGTAGGCATTTATTTGCTTTATTTGAAGTTCAGAAACTAGAATCCTTCTTGCTCGTGGATAACACTGTGTCTGGAACGCTTTGTCTGTCTGGAGGCTGGGAAGATGTTGGTCACAAGGCTGAGAACATCCTTCAGGATAGCTAGAGGAATTGATAAGTTGCTAACAACTGGCTAACCACTTCTCAGATATTTACTGATCCTACGCATAAAGTACCATTGTAAAAAAACAAACAAACAACAAAACTGTGATTCAGGGTGTTATGAGAGCCCATAGAAGGCTGAGCTGGTCTCTCTCTGCAGATACCAGTACAGATTGGAACAATAAATTAGTGCTGTGGTGTAACCGGTTTTAAGAGCACCTGGGGCTCTTGGAGTGACCCTGGACTTACTACTTTTGCCCTTTCTTTGTGGGATGACAGTGGGAGGAAAAAGCCAGGTTCTCCATCCTTTAAAGATTTGGTTATTATATCCTTCAAAGATTTGATGCCTGAAGACGGCTGTTGTGGATGAAATGCTTTGAGGAGGGCAGGAACAAAAACCTCAGCTCTTCTTTGCCTTAAATCCACACCCCAGGATTTCCCACGTCCCCTCTGCTGGGCTGCCTGTGTGCTGGGAGCATCACTGGGTGCTGGTTCCTGCTGCTGCCCTTCCTGTGCTTTTCCTCAGGCTGCCCGGCAAGGAATGGAGCACAGCAGCCGGATGGTCTCGGCTTCACTCTCTCCTGCCAAAACCAAAATAGGAAATCTGCCTCCAGCTGCTCACAGCAAGTGACGGGGCAGCACGACCTGTGGCTCTAATTAGCTCGGCCCTGGGAGCGGGGCCAGCCACGATAAAGAGTGCAAAAGCGTCCTGAGCTGGGGTGCGGTTTTCCACATAGATTTTGCGGTGAGGAAGGTCTTTGCTTTGCCTCTGTCTAGGTTTTGTGTGTCTTACTAGTAAATCCTCTGCTGGGTAGTGTCTCCTCCCTTGGAGCATGGTGGACACAGGAGAGGAGTATTGAGGTTTTGGACAGGCATACAGTGGTGGACTAAACCTGGCCACCAAGGCTGCTGCCACTGCTGCCTCTCTCTGTCATCCTACTGGGTGTCACTGTCCCAACAGAAAGGCAGGAGGGGTTTTTTGGTGGGAGAGTTCCCTAGGTAATGTTTATCCAGCTCCCAAGCCAGTCAGGCATGTGGGGGGCAGTAATAGCTTGGGACCAAGGTGGTGAATGTGCCTGCGAGTGCTGCTGAGGTGTGCAAGGGACATCGGCTAACGGGAACACAGGCTTCCTTACGAGGTGAACCAGACTGTCTTCACCATCCTCCTAGGAACAAATACAATTCAGGATAATGATTTCTGCCCTGGAAACAAGTTCAAGCTGCTTTTCACGCAGGCTGGTCTAGAATAAATGGGCCAGAAAGCACAGGGAGGCTTTGAAGTCTTTCTTACAAATGAGTACATATCTGAGTTGAAATGCAGCTGCTCGCAAGCTTTCATGGGTGTCTTGAGGATTTTGGAAGTCCTGTCATGAGATTTTGGGCTCAGGGAAATCTGACCCTTGCAGAGAGTGGCAGTGCATAGGGTAGGGATGGGGACATTTCTCTGAGCTTTCCCCAGCTTTGCCCATTGTCCTAACAGCACATGAGGATGTCTTGGCCACTCTTGTCATGGGTCCCAGACGTGGCCAGCAGTGCAGAGCCTCCCAGCCTATCACCCACACAGACTTGTGTTGGGTAAGTGGTTGTGGAGGAGCTATCCCTTGCATCCATAAATTAATTAGCCTTTTTAGCTAATTTAGCTTAATTAGCCTTTTTTAGGACTGCCTGGGATGAAAAACAGTGATTTCTGGGAGGTTTTCATTGCAGAGGGGGCTCAGCAGAGCTCCAGTGTGTTGCAAAGACTCTAGAGATGAGCAGTGCTACAATAGCTGTGAACCCACCATGAGCAATGAGAAGTTCTTGGTTTCTGTTCCCACTCCCATCCTTGCCCACATCCCTCTGGAAATGTTAGGCATCTTCTAGTGATGGTGCCAACTCCCATACATGGTGGGGTTAGACTCAACAGCACATCTTTTGCTAGACTTGCTGTGAAAGGGCTAGAGAAGAGCCTGAGGCTCCTGGTTTGTAGGTTCTGTAATAAGCACCAGTCAAAAACCACCTTTAGTCTTGGCGTGAGTTGCTGCAGGGATCCTTGTGGATGCACACAGCTGGTTCAGGACTGGTTTCTTCTCTCACCCATTTGTGCTCTACTTTGTCAAGGCTCCCTGTGTTGGAGATTTTCCACCAGACACACGAGCTGTGGCCAGGCTTGCGTGCTTGGCAGTGGAAACCAAGGTTTTCATTTGGCCTTGAATCGCACCGAGCAAAATGGATTATTTAAAAAATAATATATGTGGATTTTTAAAAATAGAACTACATGCATTTTTCTGTCTTGGAAATAAACTTACTTACAGTTAAGGACAATTTAATTATTTAGTCCCTTAAAGGAAAAAAGCCAAAAAGCTGAGTTTTACTTGTTCTAGTTTTTCCTCTAATCACTGTCAGATCAACTCCTTCAATAATACTGGAATTATTTTTAAAATAGTAGTTTTAAGGCAAAACACTATTTTAGTACTTTCCTTTCTGGTTTACACCATGTATCTGACAGTATATGGTGTTTCGGATTTTTTTTTGTATTCTTCTTATTACAGAATTCAATTTCTATTAAGAAAACAACATGTTATTTCATTACATTTCCATTTAATTTCCATTTAATTGTAATTCATTCTACCTTGGTCATGACCAACCCCCGTGCTTCATTTACTCTGCAGACTAAAGCTGGTTATGTCTTTAAAAATGCATTGATAGCATCAGGTTATTTTGGTTCAGATCTGTCCAAGTACAACTAATGTAGTTGTTTTCCTTTGTCCCCTCCCATTGGCTTTGCTGCGCTGGACCTGTGCCAGAGGTGGCTCATTGCTCTGCAGAGCAAGCAAAGCTGTAGCTTAGACAGTTTTCATTAGAAAACCTGCACCATGTTTGAAACTTGCTAAACCTCCAAGGGATCCTCCAGTGGGGTTTGTGCTCTTTTGGTGGGTGAGATCCCAGGGCACATAGAAATGCCCAGAAGTGCTGTAGGCTGGGGCAGTAGAGGATGGGCCAGCACATTCCAGCCTGGCTCTCCTGTGCTGTGCCACCATTGTCCATCCCAGTCCTGGAGCTGTGCCATAGACTTCCTCACAGCTTTTGCAGGTGTGCTGAATTTACAAAACTTTAGCCTCCTTCCAGTGTTTCCTGGGTAGGCAGAGGAGAAGAAACCTGACTGTGGGATCTGTGTGGAGTGGATTTGGGTACAAGTGTGTGCACACAAGGACGTTCTTTGGGGCTTTCCCCACCACCCCTCTATTTTTCTGACAGAGGGGTGCTCGTGGTTTCCTGCCTTGTTCTTGCAGATGAGGGCAGCATGTCCAGGCTTTCATCTCCCCGTGAGAGCTCTCCATGCTTTGTGACCCTGTTGCTCCATCTGGAAGTCATTAGCAGCTACAGAGCAGCAATGTTTTCCTTGGGAAAGGGGGTGGAGAGGAATGGAGGGGCTTCCCACTTGTCATCTTCCAGCAAACCCTCTCTTTTTCCAGTCCCCCTCTCTCACCCCACTTTGAAGAAAGCACTGCCAATTCTGCTGGGCCAATTCCACCAGGCAGCTGGACAAAAATGTCTGGGAGACCCTGCTTTGCTGGCTGGCTCACACAGCCATCTTTTTCCTGCCTCAACCCTGCCCTGGAGGGACTTTCCACTCTCTGCTTGTATCTTTCCCCCAGGCTGCCAGGGAGAACATGACAGTCATTTCTTTGGCTGCTGGGAAGGGTATTCTTCCACAGTGGGTGGTGTGGGGTAGGAGGAAGTCTCCCTGCCATTGTCTAATGGTCCCACCCTTCCCTGCAGCAGCAGTGGTGATGGGCTCAGTGAAGTTCAGCATCTCCAGGCCAGAAGCAGCATCAGGGTGGCACTGAAGCCTCCTTCCTTTTCCTCTGAGGCTTGGAGAACTCTTGGATGTGCACACTGTCCCTGCAGGAGCCTGTTGGGAGAGTAAACATCTCTCTTTTGTCTGTTCTCAGCCCCCTTTTAAAGCCCACCCCATGGGGAGGGCAGGCACAGCTTGGAGAGCTGCCTGGCCTTCCCTGGAAGCATGGTGTCATGTTGGAGGGGGGGATTTCTTATTTGATTTATTTTTTGTCTTTTAGAAATATTGCCATGGTGACCTGGGGGCAGTGGCTGGCTTCCATTCAGCCTAATGAGTTAAGGAGGCTGGGAGAGGATTGAAATGAGGGGAGAAGTGTCCAGGAATGCCCATGCCTGGAGCTGCACAGCATCTGGGCATGCTGGGGCATGGCAGGAGAGCTAGCCAGGGCTGGCCTGCTCCCTGCTTGTTTTAGAGAGACGCTCCTGTGCTTGTTCCCTCTTTTATTTGTTTTTTCATCATGCCCTTTTTTTAAGACTGTTTATTTCTTCTTGATTTCTTTATTTCTCAGCGGGGACAGGACATGGGTTTTACAACCCTGCAGGCACCAGCTATGCTGCTTTAATGCCAAAGCAAGTACTGACACTGAATACTGCCTTCTTTCTCCCTTCCCCGCTCTCAGAACTGAGCATCCTGCTTCCTACCTGCCTTGCAGGTAAAGGGCCCTCCATGAAGGCATCATCTGCTTGAGCTGGAAGCTAAGCTGGCCTCTTGGCTGTGTTTTTTACCTCTTTCCCACCTACCATCAAATCAAGAGAAGTGCTCAATTACTTTCAGTTCCCTGGCTCTGATGTCTGGGGGCTTTCCTAAAACTTTACAAGATCCCTGCAGCCCAAAGCAGCACATGCCCTGGTTGTACTGGGGAAAGAGGGATAGTGTTTGGTCCACTGCTGCTGCTTTCTCTGACCATTATGTCCTGATCATGATGCTCTTGAGGGAGGAGATCATATCATGGTTCCGGTGCTCCTGCTTTGAATTCAGATGAGGAGGTGAAGCTAAGAGTGGCTGGTCTCTCTCCTAAAGCTTTCTGCTCTAAGGCTCCATCTCAAAATAGGATAGAGGACTCCAGGCAGTATTGACACCACTCCTCTGACTTCTCCAACTCCAAGATGCAGGTCCTGAGGCTCACAGCTTGCTTTGGTGTGTGGCTGGTTATGTGTGGCACTTGTAGCAATCTTTCTTGCTGCTGCCTAATCAGAGCACCGTGCCATAGTGTTAGAAACCACAGTGCAGTGCTGCTTAAGGATGTGGAGGTGCCCTGGTGCCATGAGCAGCTGTACATGTGTTTGCTTACTGTACCTGTTGCTGCAGCTCCAGCTGTTCCCAGGATAATGTGCTGCTGCTGTGTGAGGGGGCAGCATGGCTGTAGGCACTGCAGATTGCAGTTCATACCTCTCTCGTTTTACTTTTTGTTTACAGCAAACAGAGCTGCTTGCTGTAAAACCCCAGAGAAAGCGGCAGTAAAAATGAGCTGGGAAATGACATGTGAAAGGCAGATGGAGCCTTGCTCATGCCAAATTATGCCAGTTCAGGTGGAGCCCTGAAGGAGCAAATACCATTTTGATCAGGAGTTCCTCACCCAGGAGAGGATTTTAGGGGTTAATCAGTCTCTGGTACTTACACATAGGAGGGGGAGGCTTGTGAGGAATCTCCTCTGACTTTGAGGAGGGTAATGTGCCATTCAGGATGGGGATGGCAGGTGCCTTGCTCACAGACACGGAGCCCAAAACCACACTAGGCGTCATCGTCCCTGTGTGCCAGGAATGAAAGCTAAGATGTGTCAGGCTGCTTTCTGGGAAAAGGGCTTGGTTGTTCCAGTCTGGGCCCTGACTGCTGTGAAATAGTCCCCCAGCCACCTGGCACCCAGTCTGAAAGCGGAGACCCCCCACCAGCCCCATTCCTTGAGGGGAAGGATGGGTGTAGGAAAACAAACACCATTCAAAGCATGTGGTTGGGCCCTTGGATTGCCTTCCATTGCTTTCTCAGCCTTCAGTGTGCCATTTCTGTGGAGAAACACCACTGGCATTCCTTGTACAAGATGCTATTGTTGCAGTAAATATTTTGTGCCTGTTTTTAAATAAACTCTGGTGCAGAGTCCTGCTCTGCTGCCTCCCAGGAGAGACTCTGGCTCTCGGTAACAAAAGGCTACTCCATAACAGCTGCTTGTTTGTGCCTGGGAGTGAAGCTGGCCTTTATTCCAAAAACCTTCCAGGGTTATTTTGTGGTTTGTCGAGCTCAGGCCAGTTATCGCTGCCCTCTCCCCTGCCTGGCTGTGCATTTCTGCCGCTCCCACCGCACCAGTTGCATCCGCTGCGCTCCGGTCAGGAAGCTGCACGTGGCGCACGTCTTCTTCCCTCCCCTCCTTTCCTCCTTGCTGTTTCCTCACTTGATAGCGATGCTGGCTCTGATGAGGAGCTGGTGAAGTGAGAGCAGGGAGAGAAGCGGGAAGCCAGGGCCTCACTTGACAGTCCAAGGTCTGCACAGCCTGCCTGGGGTGGGAGTTCAGCAGGTCAGGATTGGTTTTGTTTTATTGAAGCTGCCAGAAATCCCAGCAAGAAGCAATTACAGAGGTCACTGGAAAACTTCTCTGAAACAGCAAATGTCTGTGTTTCCTCTTACTTCTCCATCAGTTGAGGGTCTCACTGGACTTTCATTTCCTAGTTTTCAGAGCAAAACTTTCCTAGTCACCTGTGTTTTCCTGATAATCTCAGTATCAGAAAAACATATTTTACAGTGAGAGCAATCATTCACTGGAAAAAGCTCCCCGGGGACACTACAATAGAGTCCCTATCGCTGGAGGTTTTCAAGATATAATTGGGCAGGGTTCTGCATAATCTCTCCTAAGGTTCCCAGTCTCACGAAAGTTGGACCAGGTGATCGTTTGAGGTCCCTTCAGCCTGGGCTGCTCTATGACTGTGATCTGCTGGCAATATTTGCTCACCCCATAAGGTGCCTTCAGTGTTTATTTTGAAAACACTGAGAACAAAACCTTCTGTCTGTGGTGATCTGCTTGTTGGGGTCCCAGCATCATGCTGCTTGGTCTTCACATGTGCTGCATCTGCTTGTTACTCATATACTGGGGTGGTTAGGATGAAAAGTGACTTGTCAGACATGGAAATGACTTGCCTCTAGCACAGCTTTGTCTTCTCTCTACTGTCCTAATGGGAGAAGAAGTCAGAAACTGCTGCACTCAAGGATGAGGAAAGTTGATTTTCTGACTTGTGATGAAACCTGTTGAACTACCCAGTGTTCAAAATATAAAAATCTGCCATGGTTTGGGTTGAAAACCCAAGCCAGCAGCTTCACTGGTACAAGCTGGAGTGGCAAGGGCTGGTTCCTGGCCATTAGCAGCTTCTGGGGACTGTAAGCAGACCATCTTTTGGGACACCACTACTGATATGTTGTTCTTCGTGAGACAGCAGTTATGCAGCGTCTGACAGTCTCCATCAGTCTCTCTGGGGCTTGGCAGGCATCCAGCAGACAGCCTTCATTGTACAGGGTTCATTAATGCCTTCCCACCACCTCCAAGCCCTTTGGGGCCCCTCTGTCCTGCACAGAGCCCAGCCCACTGTTTGCCATGCTGTCTCCTTGCCCAGCTGCTCCACCTCTTGTTATCTCCAGCCTTTGGGCCAAAAGCACCTCCTTCCACTTCAGGCAGGCCTACAGAACTTAATCTGCTGGCCTGTCCTTCCCAAGAAACTCTCCTGGGAGGTTTCTTTTGCTTGTTTTTCCCTTTCTTTGCACACCTTCGCCTAGGGAGGTTTCTCATCCTCACTTTTGTGGCTCCTGGGCGCTGCTGAAGCCCCTTGAGAGCACATCAGGAGGTTCACCTCGCACCTCCGGCCCCCGCTGCTGAGAGTGTTGCCGCAAGGATGTTGGTGTCTCCGGCCACAGTTCCCATCAGGTTTTGTGAAGAGGGGCTTCCTGCGGGGTCAGCGTGCTCCATTGTGGCACTTCCCCTGCAGCTGGCTTCCTCCCTCCTGCCTAAAAATAGAGTGGGCTCGGTGCTGCTGAGAAACACCGCAGAGTCCCAGCGCCGGAGCCGCTGGGGCGGCATTTCCGTCACCGCCGCTCGCCAAGTCAGCCCTCGCATCGGCGCTTGTGCTTGTGTGAGCTCTACTTCAAAGAGGGAAGAAACAGGAGCTGAAGTCCAGCCTTTCCCAAGTCTGAAGGATCTGTAAGGGAATGTTGAACAAGTGGAGACTGTTACTGTATATCTGGTGTCTAAGAGAAGGGTTTACTTGACTTGACTCTGCTCTCAGTGCATGGCCTTTAGACTTTGCACTTTAATTATCAGAAGATTGTTTAAAAGCTACAGAGATAAGAAAGACCTTAAACATCGTGAGCATGTACAAACAGTTTTAATCTGGAGCTCTGTTTATATGTTAGGGCTGTTCTTAAAGGAGAGCTGACAATCTGATTAATAACTATAAAATATTTTTGCTCATAGCAGAAGAAAACATTTCATTGAAGGGATGTGTCTCCCAACCACTAGTAAGATTCACTGTGTTGCTGTTACCTCGGGGATGCCCCATGTTCTTTTATCCTCATCATGATTCTTTTTTTTTCTTCACTGTCTATTAGAAATAGTGACTGCAGTCTTACCTGATTTGTAATTTTTTGCACGTATCAAATTGATTTTGAATAAGAAATAAGATTCACTTAGAGAGTAGTAGAACCATGATACTTGAGAATATTAGTTAACCAAAAATGCACTAAATATAAGGGATACACCAGTGGAAAGCCATGTCAAATTTAACTGAGCTGGAAGTGTTTGGCTGAGTAATCACCATGGCTTCACCAGTCTCGTGGTTGGTGAGACTATGGTGATTACTCACAGCAGCAGACTTGAGCCTTGAGCTAAGCTCTTGTTTCCTGAATGAATAAACTTTTATCCCTCTGTTTTCTGAACCACTCCCGATGCCTCATTTCAAGCTTTGAACTAGTTATGGTGCAAGTTGTCTGTGCAAATTCAGTAAGTTAAAAGTAAAAAACGTTTTATTCTCTGTGGAAGAACCTATAACAAAAAAAGCACCAGATTTTAAGTGAGATGCTTAAGCAGTACTTTCCCCTCAGTTTTGTGGTTCATCTGCCTTTAAAATGTTATCCAGATAAATATTTGTATGATGTTTAATATAAATAAACCATGTGCCTTACTGTTTATTTTACAAGATATGCTAACTAATCATTTTTATCTCTGCTTAAATATTTAAAACAGCATGCCAGGGTAACTCCACACTACAGCTCTGAGGATGCTGTAGCACCCTTGTCTTTCCTCCTACATCTTCTGCCTAGTGCTACTCCCAGTGTTTCCTCTCATTTTGGAGGTGATGGAGTTATTAAAGATCCAGTGCTGGCAGCTTCAAACACTGAGACCCAGCTCATGTACGTTGTGTTCTACTGTGTCTGCTGCCACCTCTACTCACACCTCCTCAGCCTTAATTCTGCACACCCATAATTATCCTCCCCAGGAGCCAGAATGTCCAGCCAGGCACGAGGGTGCTGCTGGACAAAGCCGTGCAGTAACGCGTCTGCCTCTCACTTTGCCTTGCAGGAATCTACATCCTGATCGCAGTCGGAGCTGTCATGATGTTTGTGGGATTCCTGGGATGCTACGGCGCTATTCAGGAGTCTCAGTGTCTTCTGGGAACGGTAGGAGACACAAACCTTTGGAAGTCACTTGGCACCCTGATTTCCCTGCTGGATGGCACGTGGCTGTGCTTCCCTTGCTGGGGTCTTTTCCAACAAGCGGGGCTGGGAGGATGTGTGAGCACATAGGTGGGAACAAGGTGACCTTTGCAAGGAGCAAGGCAGTGCTGTGTGGCTGAGGGCATCTCTGCCCAGCCTGTGGAGCTCTGGCTGAGCTGGCAGGTGTGCTGCAATGTCCTTCCTGGCTGCAGGGCAGAAGGGGTGAGATCAGCAGGATTCTTAGAGACTCTTTCTCTGTTATATGTGAACCTCCACCTTGCTTTTATCCCCTCATGGTCTGGCTGTCTTACCAAGCACCCACTAAACCCTCTTTCTTACCTGGTGTGCCCTACAGCATCCCTTCTCACTCTGTTTCAAGGGTGCCTGTAGCAATTCTAGTTCTTTTAAGGAATCATCTACTATTTTTATCTGTTTGGACAAGGAAACAGCAAAGACTTTCCATAATTTCTTTGTGAGAACATCTAGGTACATCCTGGAAAATCCATTACTGGAGTGCTACAGGCGTCCTTGATGTGAGGCAGCAGCTCAGAATTCCTGGCACAGGATGAGCTTAATTGGATAAACTGTAGCCACACCAAAAGCCTTCACCTTGGGAGCAAGGGAGACCCATTTATTTAAAGCAAGTTCTCACATGTGGTTCAGTTTAAACTAGATGCATAAAAAGTAAAACTGGAAAGGTAAAACATATTTTTTTTATTTTTTTATTTTTATTTTTAATTTGAATGACTTTCCAGCACTTGGCTTCATTGGGCTGGAGGAATCTTGGTGGCAGTGTAGCAACTCATGGGTGTGGGCTCAGCTGGGACAGAGGGAAATGGAGCTGCTTTCCCTCACTCTTGCAGATGACTTCACTTCTGGCTGCTGCTGATTCCCAATAATAAGGGGATGCTTTTCCCCAGTGTTGATAAAGCACTTCCGAATGTAGCGGATGGGAGCTCCAGCGGGAGTTTGCAGGCGTTATGGGAATACAGGGAGCCTGCACACAAATCTGACAGGGATTGTTGCAGCACAGTTTGGCAGCTTTGGATTTTATTTTGTTTTGTTAGTGCAAGTGATTACCGACCCTGAACTACCCCTCACTCCCTCCTGAAGCTAGAGGATTAGAAGGGCAGATGGTACAACATACCCGAGGTCTGACAGGGAAACCGGCTGCTCTGGCTGAAATTAGCAGCTCTAGCTGCTGTGCACTGCCTGTGTTTACTCACACCTTGGCTTGCCAAGAAAAGTCTGGAGATGCCCCATGAAGGCACTTTCTGCTGGCCAAGGCTCCCACTGTGTTCCAAGGACATTTCCAGGAAGCATCCTCACGGTGTTTTAGGGAAGCAGCCATGCTTTTTCCTCCACCTAGCTGAGGGAGTGACTCTGGGCTTACTGCAAAAAGGAAAAGTACCAGGTAGCTCCACGCTGTTAAAATCCTGTGCCAAAGGTGCCGTGGAAGCTGAGCAGCAAGACCTAAGGAAGACAGGAGGGAGCCACTTGGCATGGAGAAGGCTCTGCTCCCTGGAAAGGGGCTGGGACACAGCCAGCTAGCTGCCTGGCCCAGAACACCACTATGTTCCCATAGCATCAAACTGCATCTCCTGGTGGTCTGCAGCCAACTTACAGAAGATCTGAATCTGCAGGAAGTAGTACCTCCAAATCTGGGATAAATGAATCATCCTTCACCGAAGGGTAATCATTGCAATAGTGAGCCCTAGAGCTTAACGAGGCTTACAGTGGCATTGCACCCACAGTTTCGCATGATCTGAGTCCCTAGGGGGGATTTGGAACCTAGGCCTTCAAAGATGTTCCTACAAAATTAGGGATAGATAGATGTTCACATAGGAATTGAATGTTCAGGGACTGGACAAAGATGTTGGAAGTCTTTTCCTGCTGTCAGGTTAATAGTCTTGTTTCTATTTTGCTGATAACCCTTTACTTTTGCATGTGAGAGCCAGGTCATGGCATCATTCTGTAAACTCCTCTTTCCTCTGTTGTTGGAGAAAATGTCCTGAATATATTTTGAACAGAGACTGTTCAAGAGCCAGAGGCTGTTTTCCTACCCTGTACTGTAATTTTGTCTTTCCTTGACTGCATTCACCTCTTTTGCTTCTCGACTTCCATTGCAACTTCTCCCACTTTGGGGCTTTTCCCAGGAAGAAGTCACTGAGTGATGCTCTCACAGAGGTGGTGTTGGCCACATATGGACCATGCCTCTCTGTGCCTTCTCATGTGACCCTGATGTGAGAGTTTACAGCTTCCCACTCCCAGTCCAACTGACCAACCATCACAATGTGTTCCCGTGATCTGAACAAAAAGGGGGGATGGCAGGGAGGACTGCTGGAATTGCACAAACAGGGTGGGACTGTGGGAAAACGTCAGGGTTAGTATTTATGCAGAAAACTGCGGTAGCCTTGCAGGGCTGTGGATGCCAGAGAGCTGGCCATAAATCATACCCTGACACCCCCAGCTCCTCAGCAGCTGAAATGTGCTTTTAACCCTGCACTGGCAATTCCAGTCCTCAGAGCATTTGTGGCAGAGCAGAAACCTTGTCTGGATGGTCCTGCCGGTGCATGAAGCAGAGCCGTGTGTCTTGTGGTATACAGGGCATCTCCATCCCTGCCAGTCCTTTCTTAGGAAAGGTTTTGCTAATCCCTGCTCAACAATCTGGACATGGGGTGATGTCTGATGAGTTGCAGGAAAATGTGTTTGGGCTCAGTGCATGTATGAGAGAGAAGATGGTTTGAAGTCAGATGACACCTTGCTCTGATTTGTCAGTGGAAGTGCTGCTCTACACCTCTCCCCACCTAATTGCTGCAAATGTGTTAAGGATCCCTCTCTTGATTTGTCTTTGCAGTTCTTCACTTGCCTGGTGATCCTGTTTGCCTGTGAAGTTGCAGCTGGAATTTGGGGTTTTGTCAACAAAGACCAAGTAAGACTCTAAAACCTGTGTTTGTGGGCCTGAGGGGCTGGGGCAGAACCACAGCAGATCCCAGCATGAGCTGTTTTGCTCACAAACTTCTTCCAGACTGAGTAATGGGGCTTGGATTAGCGATGTGACCCGGGCAGGCCACCTCTCTCCTCTTGGCCAGGCTGACAACTTTAAATGTGAGCACTTGACAGTAGCAGCTGCCCCTGAGGGTATGTAGTTTGATGTCTCTAATAAAAATAGCCTGTCTCGCTTGGGTCTCCTCCGTGCTGCCATGCTGTCAGTCACAGAGGGAGTCGATTCATGCATGAAGTTGTGAAGGAAAGCCATCTGCACATCCTCAGTGCCAGGTAACAAAGAGTGAACCCAGCCATAGTGCCAACGGGCAGGAATACCAAACAGGGAGAGCCTGCATTAGCAGGATTGCTTGGTGCTTCCTGCTCTTCTCCAGTATCATATAACCTGCTTCAGGCCATTTGTCTGCCAGCACTGGGCTTGCTGTCATCCATATGCTGTGCACACATGTGGGGTACAAGTCCTGTATCTGTCCCAGGTTAGGGATAGATCTTATCCCAGAGGTTTCCTGGCTGGAGGAGCTGAACTGAAGGGTAGAGCTGAAAATTGCAGTTTTTCACTTCTGTTTCTGCTCACCTTCCCTTCGCTACGGTCACATGTGCTCACACACACAGATTTGGTCTCGAAACGCAGATCTGCCCGTGTATGGGAACCACAGCTTGCTGCAGCAAGCAGCGGGCTGGGTGCTGATCACCGGGCCTTGGGGGTTTGGAGGAGAGAAGGGGACTGCTTGTGCTCAAAGGCAAGGTTAGACTCTGGCAGAGTAGGAAATGTGTTTACTTTCCTAAGAGACGTTAGCCAGCTGTGCAGGTAGGTCCTGTCCTGCTCAGCTGTCACATGCGTGTGGGCGGTGGCTCGCAGGCTCAGCCCGAATGGGAGCACCCCTGTAGTCATTCAGGAGGGAGCATGACTTCACTGGAATAAACTCTTCTGTGGCTAAACATATTATTATGCAGGCAGGGTGCTGTTTCCTAGCAACTTTAGAGAACTAATTAACCTTTGCAGAGGGACTGTGCCTCCTGCAGATGTTAGTTTGTGAATCCTGAAGACTCCAAGACGTGCAACTGCAACCGACAGCAAAAAAAAAGTGAAGGCTGAGTAAGGAGGGACCCCACAGCTGTTGTGTCCCATCCTGGGGAGAAAGCACTTGGCCACCAGAGCATAAAGCTGGGAAATGTAGGATTTCCCAATACAGAAGTGATGACCTCAGCCCCTAAAATTAATATTGTAGTTTAAAAGGAAGGATGGCAGTCTGTTGGCATCATCTAGTTTTGCAGCCTTGATGATGAATGGGCTATTTTGAAGTCCCTGCTCACAAGGCAGGCTTGCTTCTCCCTGCCTTGGTTGGGAGCAGTACAGGCTGGGAGGGAAGCACTGAATGATCCCAGCCACTGAGAGATGCTTCCAGAAGGGACACTTTTTCACAAAGCTGAAGGAAGGCTCTGCCTCAGCCTGCCTTCTTGGAGATGCTGTAGATTCAGAATGGGGAGGAAATAAATAGGATTTTAATTTTTTTTTTTTTATTTTTATATACCAGAGTGAAATGGTTTGATTGGAAAATATCATCCTCCAAAGCAAACTTTTTTGAGTAGCGATGAAGGAATTCTGGGATAATTGATTGAAATCGTGCATCGTATTGCTGCACTTTCTTTTTTCGTATGCTAATCCAGCCTGTGCTGCCAAGAGCAGATGTTCTAGAAAGCATTTTCCCTTTCTTGCTTTTATGTTTTTCTTTTGCTTCTCTTGCATGGCCTTCTTTCATCTCTCTCTCTCAAATTACTGAAGGGTGTTAGAGGAGAAGTCACAAGGCCAGTTCCCCTAAAAGTTAGGAGATTTTTGCACTGTGCATCAGGCCCTCATGGGTGGCTGCAGTTCACCAGCCAGGTGCAGGGTTAGAGTCTGGATAAGATGTCTCACATAATTACTCACAGGACAGTGATGTCTGCAGGGACCCAGCCAGGGTTTTATATCCATCTAAATGCATCTAAGCTTCCTGACACAAGTGAGCTGTCTCACGAGGCTTTAGTGTGCAGTCCCTCCCAAATTCCTGCCATCCCCTCAGAGCCGTTCAGTAAGCCGAGGTGCCCATATTTACAGACAGCCTTGTCTGTGCACCCCACCTCCTTCTGACTTTTCCAGCATGTCCAGCCTCTGCAGCCTCAGTGGGAAATGTGTTGCCTGCCTGCTTTGTCTGTGTGTGGTTCAAAATGAGCTGTTGCATTCTAGAGCCCAGTAGCTCATCCACGTGGGCTGAAGGCTATCTCAACTTGTGGGTCACCCTCCAGGCCTTGGCTGTCTTTATCTCCTAGACAGAGCCTGTGGAGCCCTTGGATAGTGTTGGCTGGAATCTGCTGGCTGGTGGATGGGCTTCTTAATATTTGTGACAGCTGGAGGGGCTGGAGCCCTATGAAAGACAGGCCTTTTTTCATGTGCAGACAAATGTTGTCCAAATCTATTCAATAACTGCTCATCTTACTCTAAGTGCCATTAGAGGGAACCTGTCCTTCAGGCACATCTGCTGGATAGGTTTCCTCCTCCTCCTCCTTCTCCTCTTCTGGCTGAAAGGGAGTTTTTCCCGTGTCTTTCCTAGATAGCCAAAGATGTGAAGCAGTTCTACGATCAAGCGCTTCAACAAGCGCTCATGGGAGAATCAGATGCAAGCAACGCCAAAGCTGTAGTGAAGACCTTCCATGAAACGGTAAGATGGTGGTGGTTGTGCTGGAGAATTAGTAATGGAGGTCAGGAAAATGGATGGGAAAAGCAGAGTCTAAAGCAGATGATGCTATGTGCAGGTCTGAGCCTATCAAGTTTTCTGTTCTTGCATGTTAAGAAGCAGAGTTGTGCTCGTCAGTATTCTCTCCATCACAAAGTGCTGGGAAGTCTGGACAAAACTCTGATTAAGTTGTCTTTCATGTACCTCAGCACCCCTGATTTAAGTAAAATTTGATGGAAGAAGAACATAGCTCTGAGGAATTAATCGTGATATTCCCCCTCCAAGATGCCTCCTTGATCTTGGGTGGCTTCAAGAATATGTAATGGTGGGGAGAGCCTTGCATAAGTGTTGGCTGTCTGCTAATGTTGGCTTTCCATTGTTTCTTTTTTTCCTCTCCCCATGTAGCTGGACTGCTGTGGTTCTGATATTGTAACAGCGACTTTCACTCCTGTGTGGAGGGATGACCTCTGCCGAAAGGACTCCCTGAAAAGCTTTTTTGAGGTAGGCACAGCTGCTCTTCAGTCAGCACTGCTGCTTCAGAAAACCTTGGCTGCCAAGGAAATTTGGGGATTTATTGGGAAATAGATAAAGGATAGAGATTTCATTTATTTGAGGATGGTGTAGAAGGATGTTAAAGGTTCCCATTTGGTTCTTCCTTTGCTGTTCCTGCTTGAGGGGACTGACAGATGCAGAGGGCTGAAATCTGGTTGGAAGTCTTGGGGCCAGGATCTGGGAACATCAGTGGGACCAGGGAGATGCTGACCTGCCTTTCTCAGTGCTGGGGGTGGGTGAGGGGGAGGCAGACTGTCTGACTGGTGTGCTTCTCTGCCTCAGAACACAAACTGCCACAAAAAAATTGATGAGCTCTTCTCTGGGAAGCTCTACCTGATTGGTATCGCTGCCGTCGTGGTTGCTGTGATCATGGTAAGTGTGATAGCCTGTTGGGACAGGGAAAAGCCACCTCAGGGCACCCTGGTCCTCTTCCAGCTGGGCTGGATGTGTCCTTCTCTGGATTCCCCTGCAACTCTGTATGCAGCACCAGCCCTATGCACCACAGAACTCTGGAACATGGTGAGACCAAGGGCTTCATCATCCCCCTGGGGAGTCGGGATGTGTGGGGAGGCACCTGGCAAGCTCAGTAGAGCAGGAGCACCTGCAAGCCTGGCTGAAAGAGCATAGCACCACTGAAACCTCCTCCAAAGCCACTCATTCTGCAGACTGCCATGTTTTGTTGCTAGGGTCTGCAGTACCCCAGCAGGGAAGGGATTTGCTTGTTTTGCTATGTTGGGTTTGCTCCCTAGTGAGGGCTGGGTGCTGTGGGGGTGTAACATGGCATCTGTGCAAAGGCTGAGCTGCTGGAGGAACCTTGAGGCATTTGCTGTGTAGCTGGCAGACAAAAAGCTTGTCAGGTACCACCACTACTGCCCGTGAGAGATGGGAGGACGGTGCCTAATCTCAAATTGGCCAACGACATATGATAACAGCAACAAAGACGTAGCATCCCTACCCTTACCTCTGGCATGAGAGTGTTAATGTGGAGTGGGGGAGCTCCTGCATCATACTGGTTGTTTCCTCACTGGTGCTCCTGTGTCTCTCAACAGATCTTTGAGATGATCCTGAGCATGGTGCTGTGCTGTGGCATAAGGAACAGCTCCGTCTACTGAGCCGTGAGAGCCGGGCAGGGGAAGGGGGGAGCAGGGCGGACGGCGCTAGAGGGGACCCCAAGTGCCACCGAGTGACCAGGAGACATTTCAACAACAGACAAAGAAAATTATGTATATAAATGCTTCCAATATTACCATACAGTACTTATCATTTTTATTTTGAAGTACTTTTTTTTTTTTTTTTTTTTTTTGAAATAAATAAAACTTTCCCTTATCTTTGTGGCTGAGTTAGTTACACATCAGTTTTGTGTGATGGGAAAGCTGCTGTAGCAGGAGATCAAGTCCTTCCTCCCCCTTCCCCACCCCCAGTAACTCAGAAGTAACATTGGCGGAAGATGTGTGGAGGAGAAGGGTGCAGCCTGGTCTTAGAAAATTTTGCCTTGGTTTTACCAACTTTTTTAATTGGATCTTGAAGCAGCATTTAGTATTTTTGTTAATTTGTACTCATCTTTTCCAACCATCACCCCAGCTCCCTGGTGTTTCCAAGCTGTCTGTAGGGAAACTTGCCTGACTGTCCAAAGCCTAGGAGAGAGGAGGGGAAAGGATACAGCCTCCATCACCTCGGTGCAATGTATCCCAGGGGAAACACAGGCATTATTCCTCTCCAGCCTGTTTCCATTGGTAGGTCAGTCCTTAACAGAAGTCATGCTGGAACTTTTTTACTCTCTAATGTAAAAATGTTTTTTGGTTTTGTGATTTTTTTTATTTTATTTTATTTTTTTTTCCTTAGGGCAATTTATATATTGTCTCAGTTCCATTGATTCATTGCATTAAAAGATCAGTGTCTAGGGGTGAATTTTAGTCCCAGTTTTTCAAATATAACAAACTGAAAATTAAATTACTTTTTTAATGTACTTCAGCGTTTCATTATAGACATGTTTCAAGGAGGATCTAGTTCTATACCAAGTTTCCGCTGTTAAGCTAATGCTCACATAGAAATAATATTGGAAAAAGAAGAAATTGTAAAAAAAAAAGTCTTTGACTTTAGAAATCCTGCTTTTATGTACTGCAGGACGATGCTTGGGTGTTCCCAGCCATATGTGTACATGCTTAAAATTTCATCTTTGTATCACTCTCTTGTTCAGTGAAGTTATTCTTAATTATAGCATATTGTCACACACTGTAATATTGCTGAGAAATTGTCATAATCTGATTATGAAATAAAAAAGGCTATTTTTAAGACCTTCCAGTTATATTAACAGCAGATCAGCTTATAAAATCAAGGTAATTTAGCATGTTAGATCGCACCAGTTGAAACACATTCTTGTGATCTGGTAACTTTGGTTATCACTTTGATGTCTGTGGCTTATTTTAAATGCCACTCTGTCACCATGTAGATAGAGGGGGAGAGTGACCCAGGAGCTATGTAATAAAATCAGAGTGTCACTAAAAAGATGATCTATATGTATAGTTCTATAGATATATATTTTTAATCAAAGCCTTTTCCTTAGCCGTATGGGCACTTGAGCTGGAAATTATAGTATCTCTCAGCTCTTTTGCCACCTTGAAGCAGGTAAGGGGAGGAGTTTAAATTAGTGATCATTTTCCCCACTTCAGGAGTATTTCTGTTTCTTATACTCTCCCACTTTGTCACAACCAAGAGCTTCAGATCTGATAGGGAGGGAGACCTGTGTTCATCAATCATTTAAAACTAGTACCTTGTCCACTGCAGGTGGCTGCCACAGCTGTTGCCACTACAGGACAGAAGATTCCTGCACTGGGGCAAATTGATCCATTCACAAGTTTTTCTTCCCTTCTACTCCCCCCCTTTCCTCTTCCTGCCTTTTAGTATATAGGGCCTTTAAAAAGTATATAGATAAATATATATAGATATATATATATCAAGTTGTGCTGGGTAAAGAGGAGGAAGTGCTTCAACAGATCTTCATATTGAGGGGTTGGACAAGAAAAGATTCAGCCTTAGAAATAGCCTTAAAGCAACACTGCCCTGAATGTCCATGTTATGCACATTGAGAATGAGATGAGGTTTTGCAGTAGGTAACCCCTTCCCCTGCTCCCCAGCGTAGCTCCTTCAGGTCATCTACTCTGTTATGTGGCCATATGTATATGCATCATCCAAGCATGTGTGTTTACATCTGTGTGCATCAGGATTGTCAGCATACAGAATGGATGTGTAACTTGCCACCTTTTTTGTTGACTGTTGGTAAATGTGTATAAATATGCCATTAAGCATTTCAATTCTGTTTTCTTTTCCTTATACCGTATTTTTGATATTGTTCAGTATTCAGTTGATGCTGTGTCCATAGCTGGAGCTCTGTTTGAAGACAGACTGGGTCTCGATGCAGGTCAGGTGTGTCCTCAGACACTGTACTTTAAGGGTTTGAGTTGTCCCACGCAGGAGAAACTGAGAGAAAATGGTACTTGGAGAGGGAATCTGAGAGCTGTGAGAGGAGGAAGAGCAGGAAGTTTGCTCAGACAGTGTCCCACAGGGGTTGCAATTCACCCTGTGGCTCATTTCAGAGGTGGCTTGCCATTGTGGAGAGTTCCAGAGGCAGCTTCCTGGGCCATCTCCTGTTTCTGTGGCTGCTGCAGGAAAGGTGCTCAAGGCAGGGAACAGCTAGGGAAGGGTCGTGAGAGCAGGGACAGAAAAATGTTTGCAGAGGGGACAATGCTTTCTTTAGTTATCAGCCGAGTCCCCACACTTGATGGAATGATCCTCAGCTGAAGGAGTCAACCCTGGGAGAACAGGGACAGAGAGGAACCATCATGCTTAAGAACAAGGAAGTAGTTGAGAAACCCTCTCTGAAAAAAACTACCCACTTGGGTCTCCTGTGAAGCTGGACCTGAGTTAACACAAACTAGAATGGGAACTGTGAAGGGCTGAGGGGACTCTCCCCATTGCAAGCCCTCAGGATCCAAAAGCCAGAGTTCTTCTGCCAGCTGGTCAGTCCCAAAGCTGGCTGAGGTGAAGGGGGAAAACCCACTAGGCAGGACCCCTGCTCTGCCCCAGCACCTCTCCTGCATACCTGTGTCTCTGTGCATGCAACATGGCACTCTGTGCTGCTCCTCTCCATGCCCCAGGGAAGAAAAGGATGGAATTGCAGGCTGTAAATACAAACAAACCCCTCCCTCTCCATGGAAGCATCCCTCCTGGAGCTAGTGGCAGCTGAGAAAATGGTTGTGAGCTGAGGTGGGAATGAGGAGTGTCTGCTGTCCAGGTCTGAGTTCAAAGACCGCATCGAAAGGTCAAACAGAGCCGCTTACAGCTTAACTGAATGCTTGGGATTTTTTCATACTGTGGAGCATGCCACAAAGCAGTGTGTTTAACTTCTTTCTGCCTTTTTTTTTTTAAAGAAATGAAACAAAAATCAATTTAATAAACATTTCTCATAGTGTGCATAGTGTGATGAACTGCTGCAATTTTACAACCAGTTAACCTTAACACCAGGATGCTTTGTGAACCAGGCTTCAACAGCATGGGTTTTTACAGCCTCTGGGAGGGGGGCCTGCAGACAGGCTGAGTATGCATCCAGACTGGTGCTGAGGGAAGGCAGAAGGGTTGCTTGCCAGAAGTGCTGGCTCCTGCAGTTGTGCCCCCCCCTTCAAGGGAAGGGGGGCACAGCTGTAGGGGAGCTAATGTGGATTGCAAAAAAAGTGTGCTGAAATTCGGCAGAGGGAGGGGATGCATGGTGGCAGTCCTGTGCACACTTGAGGGACTCCTCCTAAAGTGAGCTCCTCCAAAAATGAGCCAAAGTGCCCTGTGCTGCCATCTGGACAGGGACTGGGCTGCTCTGCTTTCTGTGGATGGTCTGGTAATGCCACCGTTGCTGCTCCCACCTGCCCCTTGGCAGCATCGGGGAGAAAGCCTGGCTGAGAGTGAGGTGGGAGGCCAGGGGCTGTGACCCCTCCGTTGCCTGCCTGCCTCTGTCCTGTTTTGGACTTTGTGCTGTGTTTGAACGTCCTGCGGCGGCTGCCAGCCATTGCCCGTGCTGGCACAGAGAGGGAGGGGGGTGCGGGAGGGAGAGCAAGGAGGGAACACAACGTTGAGCTGCTGCAGAGAAAGGCAAGCCCCGCTCCCAGCGGCTGTGCCGTGCTGCGAGATCATGCCCATCTGTTGTTCTTTCACTTGTTTACCTGAATGTTAATGGAGTCGGACATAATGACTTCTGGAAAAAAAAAAAAAGATATTTAAAAACAATAAACAAAAAATGAAACAAAGCAATTCCCCCTTGTTAGTGGATTTTTAATGATGTGTTGTCAGATCTTGTTTCCTTCCATCACATACTGATTTCTGCCACGTCTTCCAAGGGAGCAGGCTTGTCTCATTCTTGTATTCAGGCAAAATTTGGGCAGCAGGGAAAACCGTCCTCAGCTGACCCTCTAGGTGGTTTCCCATGAATGTGATGCTCTTTGCTTCATGCAAAGATGAAATGTTTGGATTGTGACACTGCATTGTTGCTCCAGATGGGGATAAAATCATTCTAGCCTCTGGAGCTAGGATTAAGCTGATGTGAGTCACTGTCAGACCCAAGCTGGTGTTCAAGGGGGAAAAACAATAGTAGAGACTAACTGGCAAAGCACAGCATGTATTTGGCATCCAGGGTGTGTGCCTTGGGACCTCAGCCTGGGATTATAGCTGGGATCTTAAACCTCCCCCTGCTAAATGTGGTCCCCTTTGTTTTGCACTTCAGGTCTGAGTATGAGCATTGATCTGCTTGAAACAGATGAGCTGAATATGATACTGGGAGAGGATTGGGTAAAACAGGCCCCTTTAAGGTTGTGTGGAGATATGGGTTATCCTTGGAAAACAGCAGTCCTGCCATGTCAGAGCATGTGAGGCCACGTGGATAACCGACTGTGAGGGGAAGGGAGGATGGAGTGCTTGCACCTTGTTTGTGCTCATATTGCACAGACAACCCTGGCTTACACTTCTCTTCAACGTTTTTCTCCAGAGGTCTGAAGGACATGGAAAGTCACTGGAGACCTTGCTGTGGAATTCCACTGCCTAGGAATGTGACCGTGGAATCTTTTTTTTTTTTTTTTTTTTTTCCTTGTGAAAAAAGATTTTTCAGGAATTAAAAATACAAGCATGAATTTTTCTAAACTAGACCACACCAGGATTTTTTTCCAGTGGAAATTCTTTTCCTCCTCCCTCCCAAACTGTTTTTTTTTTTCTTTTTAAAATCTCCTAGAGTGTTTCTAACAAGAAGTTTTGGAGGTATTTTTTTTGCTTTGGTGGACTCTGTTTCATAAGCTTCTTCTGGGCTGTTTGTTTTCTAAGCAGCAATGAGCCTAATTGTCTCGTTCTAAGACAGCTGTGATTAACTTGAATAAATTGCTTTTGCCATTCCCTAATCAGAGGTTGTCAAAACTGCAACCAAGAGTTGCAATAGTCTCATAGGAGGGAATAAAGCCAGCCAGCTCTCCCATGCCAGAGCTGTTTATGGTGGAGGTTTCTGCAGAGGCAAGCACCCTCCTCTGCCTGCCAGCTGCCCTTGCCGGGCTCAGGGATGAAGGATGCGTTCGTGGCTGTGCTCACATCCCTGCTCTGAACCACTGTTTCCTTTGCTGGGCATGACAGCACCGCCCTTCCAGTTAGGGGAGGAAAAAAGGTGACTGTTTCAACAATCTCGTTCGCTGTCGGGGCTGTGGTAGGGCTGGTGGTGCACCAGGGAGTCGGCAACAGCGGAATTACAGCCCCGAGGGAGGAAACATCTGCCACCAGTGGTACTGAAAGGGAGAGGAAACAATGACCTATCTGACCAGTTCTTGGTTAAGTGGTAGACATAGGCTAGGAACCCCAAGTCACCTAAGTACCACGCTGTGCACCTGAACTAGATAGAGGCTGCATATTTTTCCTGACCACTCCTCAGCTGCATCCTGGGGAGCATCACACTGCCTTGCACAGGGCATAACCTAAGCGATGGGACGCACAAGTGCTGTTCTCTGCGACCCCTTCAGCTGACCTCTGGCGGCCTGATGCTTTCACTTCAGTGCTCAGGGACCTGACGCAAACAGAAAACACCTCCCAGGTGCTAAAACTGCTGCAAACTGAAACCCACGTTGTTTTCACACTTGCAGACACATTAGAGGGCAACTACTGCGGACTGCCTGGTGTTTCTCGGTGGATTTAGATGACCCAGCTCATGTGCCAATGATTGCAAGTAACACTTCTAATTACAGTTTAATCACACCTTTTACTTTTTTCTTTTTTGGAAAAAAAGTATTTCTTGGCCCTGCTTTGCAAGGGCATTCCCTCATGCCAGAACACAGCTTTGCTGAGTACTGAGAGGTGTTGGTGTTGGGCCAGGAGAGATGGCATGCACACAACACCCTGCCTGCTGGCTGCAAGCAGGCTGCTGAGATTTCCCCCAGCAGGGATTCACGCTGTTAATGCCAGGCTCAGTGTTGGTTGATGGAGCTCCCACAGGTCTTGTTGGAACAAGAGGTCTGGGGAGTTTTAGGGTTCTGTGGGGTTTTTTGTTAATGTTAATTTCAAGGCCCCTCAGCTGGTTCCGGTGACCTTTTTCAGCCTTTCATTACACATTTTTTTTAGTATCAGGCACTTTGGGGCAGGGATAGGAGAAAGGAAAAAGCAGCAAGATTGGGAGAAGAGTTTTCTTAGTGCAGATATTCTGTGGTTAAATCAAAATGAACAGACACCCCCAACTGTTTTTGTTTCTTTTTAAAAATTGGAATAATTGCAGAGAGTATTAATTTTGCTCATAAAGGGCTTCAGTTCCCGCCCACACATGCAATGTCTCTAACAGAAAAAGGGGTTGTGGTGTCTCCCTGCAGGTCCTCTATAGGCTGGCAATAACATTGTAATTGTGAAGAATAGAGTTGATAAAGACCTTCATAGCTTGCCTCCATTAAAACTCACTCCACAGGAACTAATTTTATGTAGTTACCTTAGGGGAAAATATCACCAACATGGGTAAACAGCATTGGAATAAATCTAAGCTGCTTGCAGGACCAAATGAAAGTACAAAGTAAAACAGGTAAGTGAAGCTCAGTGTAGAAGAGAGGTGGTATAAAGCACTGAATTCTGAAAACCCACCCCATAAGGAATTTCAAGGCCATTTGTAGGACTTCATTCTGGCAAATGGGAGAGGACAACTCATTTATTTCCTTCAGGCTGTACCAGTCTGGCTTAGTGTGTCTGCCTTCTCCCAGCAGAGAAGGTTGCGGTGGCTATGACTCTGCTTTTCCTTTCCCACCGCACATCCCCTCAAGAGCTCCAGCATCAGCTGCATGTGGCCACATCTGAGTAACCTCCACGCTCCTTCCAGATGCAGGAGATGTTGAAAAATGCATCTTATTGCTCCATCTGGCTTGCAAGATCTGGGTGGCTGCTGGGGAATGGCCTGCTGCTTTTTCCTATAGCTGTGAGGAGACGGACCAGTGGTTCCTGCCCTAGGCTCCCAGGGCAGGAGCAGCAGCAGGAGCCTGACAGGGAGCAGTGGAAACAGTCACTGGATGGGGCCAAAGGACAGATTTATACGCAGGAAAGGAGCATGAGGCGCCTGTGATGGGGTTGAGGCTGCTGTGCATTTTCACATGCCACCCCCACACACAGGGACGCGCTGGCTTCCTGCAGACACATGGAGCCATCCTCGCAAATGAGCAGCCCTTCGGAGCCTGCATGCTGGATACAGCCCGCTCATTTGGATGATGGCCTGTGCTGCAGCTCAGTTCCACCTTCCAGCCCCCTCTTCAAGCCACCTCAGTTCAGGCCAGAAAGGGGAAAACACTTTACCATCTGTTGGTCTTCAGATTCTGACTCATTATTTTTATTTCAGCTGTCGCCAAGCAATAGTGAAAGTCCCAACACACCAGCATTTCCACTGCTGCAAGCTGCCTTGTCCTCAGCCAGCAGAGAAGGAGCAGCTCAACCTCAGTTCTCCACTGCATGCGATACTAAATATCACAGATTATACCACAGAACAAGCTGAGTTGGAAGGGATCCACAAGGATCATCAAGTCCAACTCTTAAGTAAATGGCCTGTATGGTGATCAAACCCACAGCCTTGGGTTTTATTAGCACCATAATCTAACCAGCTGAGCTAATTTCATGAATTAAAAACAAGGAAGGAGAAAAAGTGTGCATTCAGGTTCTCTAGTCATCAATATCATCCAGGCAAAAAGTGAGAACTTGTAGCTTCTGAAAACGGAGACATGGGGCTTGTCCCTGAAGGAACCCACACACACAGGTGACAGAGACACTGGAGGTGGTGTTGCCCTCTCCTGCCCCTTTAAACCCCTGATCTAACAAAGAACCAAGGTTCAAAAGAAGACAGTGCCATTGCCTGCACCAGTCTGTTGTACCCTGCCTGTCTCCACTCTTACAGAAATGGGACATACCACCACTGTCTCCACATCCTTTTTCCTGCCTGCTCCTTATTATGCTCCAAGACTCTACTGCTGTCTCCCCAACAGCCTAGACAGTGTTACACAGCACTGGCAGCCTTTACCCAGGTTTAGTCTTCCTTTCGTTTGCCCATTTACTGCTCTCCTCCTTTCCATTCCTGCTCACCTACTACAGGATTCATGTTTTCCTTTCCTCCCTCCATCTGGATACTCATTTGAATGCTTGTGACCGGACTACCATATGCAGATACATAAGAAAAAACAGGATCACCAAATGGGGAAGCACCTCTAGAGCTGTTCTAAAACTACAGCACGACTCCAGCTAGACAGAAGACATTTTGCAATAACGTCATCGCTGCTGCCAAGTGTATTCCAGACACAGACCTTGTGCCATAAATTACTGTAATTAGCAACACTCCAGCAGGCAAAAGTATGTATTTAAAACCTGAGGATGCATATGAAGTGGCTGCAGTTTATATTTCGGATGAGTCACGGTGAGGCCCAGCTTGGAGGGAGCCAGTGAATCCTCTGCAGCCACAATATTGTCTGACAAAACCACTCAGCACAGCAAACCCTTTTTCCTAAACATTGGGAAAACAAGCTGAATACTGAAGCCTCTTGGGAAATGTATTTGCACTGAAAAGTTGAACTTTTTGCTGAAATAAGGGGAAAAACAAAAATCGAGCCTCTTTGGCCAGTGCCAATGAAACATTTTCAGACAGAGCTCCACTTCTTGACACACGCGCAAAAAATGTTCATCTGGGATAGAAAATGGAAACTTTTTTTTTTTTTTTTAAATTTGGATGGATAGTGGTTTTATTACTCAAGTGACTTGGGGTTTGGGTTTGCTAGTTTTAAAATAAACACGTAAGAGGGGAAAAAAAACCAAACCAAAACAAACCAAAAAACTTCGGATGTGTTCGCGGTGGCCAATCCCTGCTTTTCGATGAGAACAAAATGCGTGACACGGGTTTTTTCAGACTGCGACTGCGGAGGGCGGCGGCGGTGCCGTGCCTGCCCCTCACGGCGCCGGACAGCGCCGGCCCGGCACCGCGGCTCTCCGGGGTGCACGGCCCGGCACCGAGCCCCGAGCCCCGCACCCGGCCCGGCACCGAGCCCCGAGCTCCGAGCCCCGCACCCGGCCTGGCAGTGGGCACGGCCCCGCACAGGCCGCGAAATGTCGGCGCTGCGGTGCACCCTGGGAGCTGTAGTCCCGCCGCTCAGCCCCGCTCCCCAGCTCGCAAAATGTCCCCCGCCGAGGGAAGGCGGCCGCCTACAACTCCCAGGAGCCCCCAGAGAGGCGGAGCGGGGAGGGGGCGGGAGGCGCCGGCCCTTTCCGCGCCGCTCTCCCCGCCGGGAGTTGTGGTTCTGCCGCAGCCGTGGCCGCTCTGTGGAGCCCGGCAGGGACTCGGTGTCCCGGCGCGCCGCTGGGCAGAGGTGGGAAGCGCGGGCAAGGCGGGCGGCTGCTGCGGCAGGTGTTGGGGCTGTGCGGTGTCGGGGTACGGGGGCTCTCCATTCAGTTTTCTCCCCATCCTCTCCCCGGCGGCTCGCGCTGTGTGCCCGGGCGGGTGGCGGTGCCCGGGGTGCAGGGCCAGCGAGGGCCGCGTGTGGTGCGGGCGGTTCGTGTCCAGCTGGGCCGCGAAGGGCGCTGGGGCCGGAGCCGACGGGCAGCACAGCTGGGATTGCGCCGTGGCCTTTCCCCCCGCGGGGCGAGTGTCCAGCGGCCGATGTTCTTTCCCTGATCCTCTTCCCTGTTCCTTGGCGCGGGGGCCTGTGGATCCCTATCCCGAGGGACTGCGTGGGCTTTGGTGCGGTGCTCTGCACCGTGAGAGCAGGCCCGTGGCCGTGGTTTGAGGTGACTGAGGTCTCGTCCTCCTCGCAGGAGGCAGCAGGAAGACGCACAGTGTGTTTGAGCAGCACCAGGATGGAGGAGCCCACTGGGAACCTTCCCACCCGGAGAGACGTCATTCTTTCCGAGTCGTGCTGGGATCACATCACCATAACAAACCTGTGAGTGAGTCTGGTGTGCTGTAAAGGCCAGCATATTTGGCCACTAATTTTGTTAATGCTAAAACATCTCCTTAGGAGCAGAATTTCTCTTCTCTGTGTAAGTGCTCTCAGACAAGAGATGCCCATGATGAGCACTTCTATTGCTGTCTGAGAACAGCTATTTTATTTAATTATGCACTTCAAGGCCTTTCCTAAGTTGTAGTCGTTAACGTTTCATGTGTTCCAAAACTAAGCAGAAGACTGTATAATTTAAAGAAGATTATTTCCCACTAGGGATTACATGGAGGGCAGTATTTTCAAAAGCAGCCGTCAGATCCTTTCTGTCAAAGGCAGCCAGACTTGACATGGAACACAGCACTCCTCAGAAGGTTCTCTGTGTTTTATGCTTCATGAAAATCTTTGAACATGACCTTTCTTTGGAAACAGAAGTCTGTTACCCGTGGTCTTAATACTTAGCAGCACTTAATGTTTGCAATGCATAACTATTATTGTATCTTCTTAGCTGCATTTAATACTGTTTATTTAGTACTGGCTTTCTGCACGTGCAAGTTAGAGCTTGAATTTTTTTAAAACCTCTCTTCTGTTCTACAGGATAAAGTTGGCAGTATGAATGTGGAGACTGGGTAAATATAGTGGTGCCTGCCTTGTTAGGCTGTCTGCTGTTCCTCTGCCAAAAATTCAGTATCTGCAGACCTTTATACCACAATGAGTTTGTGTCAGATTTAGAACCCAGTTCTACAGCTTTGGATGATTGAGGGGGACAGAATTATTTTTAAAACTACATTTCCAGTATCATGATGGAAATGTTTGTTTTCTAGGGTGGAAGTGCTGAGATCTTTGGTGGCTTTAACTGACCCTCAGGAGGGGAAGCTGACTCAGTCTCAAGAGAAAGTGAGTGACTAACAGACTTTCCATGTCTGTTTGCTGCATCGTTTCAGAAGAGCCTATAATTAGGTAGTCAAGCTTATCCTAATAATATGTTGGAACTGTTTCCATAATTCACGAGAGCTGAACCAAAATGTGTGCGTACGCCAGCTCTGTTTCCAGTTACCCAGCAAGTGGTAGCTTGATCACTGACCACCTGAATCCAGCGAGGTTCCCTTTGAGCACATGGCACTGTCAGGTATTCCAGCTGCTTCTGAAAGTCATGCTTCAAATCACACTGTCATTTACTCACTGAAGGGCCAGCTCTTGCAGGTCTGTGGTTGCCACCTCTCCTTGTTTCCATGCATAAGCATGGCATGTGTGATTAGTTTTCTTAATCCAATGGGATTGATTTCTTGAGCTGGCTTGTTTTCCAATTCCTGGAATCCATTAATGACTTGAGAGCTTAAAGCCAGAGGAAGCAGTGGAGCTTGTACTTTATGCCACATTAAAGCAGACTTGAAACAGTGGCACTGATATTTTTGTGGGTTTTCTGTCACTGATGGGGATCAGTCGTAGCGTCCTTTGTAATAGGCAGCACATGATGGCTATTAGAACAGCAGGTACAGTGCTAATGCAGTAATTATTGTACTGGCCAAATCAAAGAGTGAGAAATTGGATGTGTTCCTGTGCATTTTTACAGTGTGAATAAACACGGGGTATAATATGCAGAGGTCATTGCTGTCTCTTGGAAGATGTATAAAACAGCTTTGGGGGGGATTCAGATTAACTCAAGAGCTTTATGTTCATCTTTTAGTAATTAGACCTGATATATCCCAGCAACCTCTAATGAAATTTGGTAGCATTACTTTCAATTACTTCATATTCTTATATTCAGTCTTGTGTAAATCTTTAATTTTAATATGCATTCATTCCTTAAATAATGTTTTCATTTGAAGCAAAATTGCTTGGGAATCCCTAAAGCAAAGCTAACTGTTATATTGCAGTTATAATTACTTTGCACAACACAGAGTGATGGTCTCATCCTTGGTTCTCATTTCACAGTTAAGTTTTTATGCTCCTTTATATTTTAGGCACTAAACTCGCTGGGCATTTGGAAAACTGTATTTAGAGCTGTTCCTGGGTCTACATCAAAGACTATAGTGGAGTGACAGCTCGAAGATGGGAGACCAGGAAGCAGGTGAACCCTTTCTGGGGATAGTGGCTGACGGTGCCAGAGACTACGAAGGAGCTCTGCCCTCAGACACGGTGTCACTCAGCGATTCTGACTCTGATGACTTGGGTCTGGCAGGTGAAGCAGAAGTTGATACAATATCTCCAGAGGAGCCATCTGTAGATGAAGGGGATTTCAGATTAGGAGACACACCTGACTCTTCAAACAGCGGTCACAGATCTCCTGTCCAGCCATTCCATCTGAAGGGCATGAGTTCTACATTCTCCCTGCGTAGCCAGAACATTTTTGATTGCCTGGAAGAGGCAGCCAAGCTGTCTGTGCCCTCAATGCCCGATGATAATGTTGTTGATGGGAGGTTTAAGCGTCCATTGCCTCCGAACACAATTTCAGGTACCCTGGTCCCAGAAAACATGGGGAGGCAAGCCAGACCAGTGCAGGCTCCCAAAACCTCTCCTGCAGTGCCTGACTATGTGGCACACCCAGAGCGCTGGACCAAATACAGCCTAGAAGGAGTTTCAGAGTCCAGTGACAAGACTAACAGGGCAGTGGCCATGGAATTTCTAGGTGGTTTGAAGAAAAGAGGGGAGCAACAGAGCTCGGCTTCCCAAGATAGTTATGCCCCATCCTTCAACCAGGACCCTTCCAGCTGTGGAGCTGGGAGGATTGTCTTCACCAAACCAATTAAAAGAGGTGTTGATGGACTGGAAAAGAAAAGATTGACAGGAGAGGATGATAAGAAACAGATGAAGACAGATCTAAAAGGAAAATCTCTTAGGAAGACTGATGACTTGAAGGAAGAAGATAAGGTTGAGCTGGGACACTTAGACAGTGACAGTGGAAAAGCAGCAGAGGAGGAAGAGTGTGTGATGGAAGGGGACCAGAACACAGAATACAAACCTGATGCAAGGCTTGGTGATACAGGTGAAGAGCCATCACTGGGACCAGTTGGATTCCACTGCAGTAAGAAGAAGAGCAGGAAAAACTTCAGACATAAAGTAGATGATGAAGGGGAGGAGGAAGAGTCCTGAAGGTTGAAGCACATTGGAGACATCCCAGGACTTGTCTTGTTCTTTTTTTTTCCTTTTTTTTTTTTTTTCCTAGCCTGAAAGCCATGTGATAGCTTTTTGTCCAACAGCTTGCATCATAGCCACAAAGAATATTTTATATTGTTAGAAATTAAGCTACCTAAAATAAATTCCAGCCTTTTTGTTTATGAGAAGTCCATGGGCACAGGATAATTGCATCCTGGCAGGACAGAATAAAGTGTGCTTTGTTTGCTTGAAAAGCTCCCTGGGTCTTGCTCTGGAGCTGAGGTATCCAAAGAAACAGAAGTGTTAGCTAAAAGGCTGCAGGGCTTCCTAGTAACTCCCAGTTATATATATATTGTTCTGGAATCCTGTGGAATCCTGGAGAAAAGGTGATGAGCTCATTATGTAGAGATTTTTAAACAATGAAAATAAAACCTAGTCTTCCACTGGATGTGATTTCTCCTTGCCCCATCCCAGGAAGGAAAACCCTTTAATTTTTTTGTTTAAAAACATCCTTCTCTCATTGCCATTGAGGGTGAAAGTACAACAATGCCCTGTTACATGACATAATTATCTGCACATTTGTATGTGCTTTGCAGGAGGTGCTGCTTCCATATTGATTCTGTATGTGGATTGGGGTATTTGTGGAAATATTTATACCAGTACTGGAGACTTTTTTTGTTCTATGTGATACAATAAACTTTTCGTTGTAACTTGATTTCACCTCTGAACCACGCTGAGTAATGCAGCTGTAGAAGTTCTACCAAACATTTTATTTGATTTCAAAACTGTCTTGAAAACCTTTTAAAGTGTTACTCTAACTTCACCATCTTGTTAACTTCTCCCTCAAGTCTTACAGATTCTAAACCTCATTTTTTAACATTTTCAATCATTTTACAATGTATAATCCCCTCATAGGATGAGTCATTTCATACAATGAATCACATTGTAAGGAATGTTAAATATAGTGGGATTTTTCCACAGTGCTAGTAAATTTAATAAATAAGGCTGAAAGATTAAATTCTTTGAAAGGTTACATGATTTGAAACTCAGATTAGTTCAGGTCAGTTTTGAACTGACATTTTTTTTGTCAGTATTCTAAATGAACCAATCCCAAAGGGTAGTATTTATAACTGTGTAGTGAAAGATTCATTCTTAAGAGTTTGTGATATTTCTTGGTAGATTGTGCTTGCTCAAACTCTAAAGAGTGTTTGAGGGGGTGACTTCCTCTAGGGGGAGTCCATCTTAAAAATAATTAACTGGGAGGCCCAAATCACTTTTCTTTGTGTTTGAACTGATGCATCATTTGGCAGAAGAAGCAGAAAACAGTGTAAAAGAAGCAGTTATGATCCATTTTTGTAAACTCACCTTTTAGTTTTCAGAGCAGAATGTATTTTCTCATGAGTGTGCAGTTGGATGCACATAACTTAGTGGGTCGTTAAATACATTGGTTGTTCCGGTGCATGGGAGTGGACACACACAAGTCCAAATGGATAGATTTTTGGATTCCAGTGGATAATTGGTATGCTGATCATGATGAAAATAGTAGTAATTTCAAAGTAGAAGCTGCTGCCAAGAGCAGGGAATGCTGGTCATGAGATATCTATTACTTCTTAACAAAAAATGCAGCTCAGTAGTACAAACTTGCTGGGTTTATGAGTTCTCCTTGCCCTGGGTGAGGAACAGGTAGGACTGTCAAAATTCCGTTGCTGCTAAAGGGAGTCATAGGCCTGGGGCACAGCTGAATAAACTGGACAAATGCCTGTTTCATGAGGCCATCATAACAAGATTAGTATCTGTTAATAAAAGGCTCATTTTTGTCAGAGCTGAGATTTATTTTTTTTTCCACCTCTGGTAACAGAAAGCTTTTGTGCTTTTGTGCAATTTACAATTACATTGCATAGAGACAATATTATATGGGTGAGGAAATAAAGTTGAAGCTTATCAGAGTCAGACACAGCCCAATACTTCCCCCTTCTGATGCTGTTTATATTATTCTAAAGAAATTTCCCCTTAGAGGATGGTATTGATATTTTATTGGTATATCTTGCAAAATTCTAATAAAGCCAGTGAGCTTTTTTATGCTAAAAATGTACAAGCCAGTTTTAAGTAATGGAAAAAGCCACAAACAGCCCAAATTCCTAGAGAGCAGGATAATTCTTGGTACACATTTTTGTTTTAAAGTCTTAAGTGATTTCTTTTTTCCCCCAACCCTTGAGAAAGAAAAGTAAAATGAAATCAGATGCTTAGATGTAGAGGAGGCACTCCATGTGGTGTTATACATGGAGGCAAGGGCTCCTTTCCAGCAGGAAACTGGCAGCAGCTGTGATGGGGCATGGGAACAACAAAACCAGGCAATTCCAGTCTCTGAGGCTGAGAGAGGAGCCCTTAAGAAGGAGTACCAGCAAAGGAATACCTCACTGGAGCCAGCCTGGGAAGAGGAGCTGGTAAGTGCAATTGTTTGAGAGTTGTAGGAACTCCAGGAACTGCATGGACTGTAATGTCTCAGCATTCAAGCCCTTTCCTTGGAAACTATTTTGTGTTTTCCTTTTCTAAGCAGCTTAGGAGTCCAAGCTTGATTTCTTGGCCAAGGAAGGAACATGTTTATAAGTGCGTAAATGATTGCCCTTCCAAAGGGAGACTCCCTTGAACAGAGAAGTGTGGAATCTGGCAGTGATGATGGTGGATTGAGGGTGTGGTATCTGGAGAACAAATGGTATTTAGAAAATAAGGTGGTAGTCACCCTGGAGGAGAAGGCTTTAGTGCTGTTTATGGAATGGCTTTGGAGAAAGGACCAAGTGCTATGGGAGAGCAGGAAAGAAAACCCAAGAAATTGAAGGAGAAAGACCAAGAAATCCTCAGTAATGTCAAGCATTCATTGTGCTTAGCATAGAGAGTTTGCCCTTAGGCCTTAAAGAGATTAGGATTTTACTTCTACAGTAGTTCAGTAGGACAAAAGGTTTAATGTGAAGAAATAGAATAAAAATTAATTATCAATGTATTGGATGTCAGTCTCAAACTGATCTGCACGCTCTTCTCTTTCACTTCTTTGCAGCAATGATGCTTCTGTGTTGGCTCTCTTCGCACCTAATAGGATTGGAAGAGTCACATGCTCACTTAAAAGCCTTAGGACAAGGGGCACAAAGTAGTAATTATTTAAGAAACTTTAAAATGCTGAAAAAAAAGACTGTAGATTGTATTACTTTGCATTTGCTCAGTAAATAATAAACACAGGCTTATTTTTCAGCTATTTAAATTTCTGATTTTTGTGCAGTTACAGTATTAACATGTCTGGGAAGCCTTCTACGAGATGGAGTTTTTCTATTGGAATACTGACCATGAAGCAACTCACATAAATATTCTATAAACTTCTGACAGAATTAAGTAAAGCTTGAGGTTAGCTCAAATCTGAGTGACTTGAGGTCTTGTCATGACTTTGAGTTTTCCAGCTACTTCTTTTTTCCATGTAGTATACGTTCAGTTTATGAGTTTTGGAAGTTATTTTGTGTAATAGATAGCAATAGGTAGATTAAGAAGGATATCCAAAGTCTTTCTTGTGTTGGCTATTCTGCAGTGAGTGAGAAATAGTTTGCTCCTGTCTAATGATTTAAACGCCATACGGTGGAGTCCTGGGACACAGGACAAAATTCTTAACTGACAGAAATAGGTGCAGTTCTAAAAGCAAATGAATTCTGTTAATTTAAAAAAAAAAAAAAGAGAGACTTGCTCAGTTTTTATTTTTAATGATTATTGTTATGCATTTTAAACACTTTTGTAATACTTGAGGATTGTCTCATGAACTCAAGAGACCTCCAAGGAAATCCTCTGTTGTAAATAGATACTTGTTTATGTGCTTGAACAGGGTGAGATTATTCTAACTCACCCTAAGTGACAGTCCTTGTCCCAAAGCTTTTAAATGTATTTTACAAAGGGTAATTTTTTTCATTCTGAAGTAAGAACATTCTGTTCCTTTTTTATATTCCCAATACCTCCAGGTATCTCCTTATGGGGTTATTTTCCAATTATTTTTTTTCTGCCTTGCATTTTTTGTATTTTATTGTTCAGCTGTATTAATTAGCTTTTCTGTGATTGTTTTCTGTACTTACCTGTATAGTTTGGAGCTGGTGGAGTGCACAAGAGGTTGGTTTTGGTTAAAACCTCTGCCATGGAGGAGATAACAGCCGTACAGTAGCAAATCTACAAAACAGGTAGTGATTAAACACCTGCCCTTTTTTGTGAGTATACTGCATTACCTCAAGCTGGCACAAACTTACTAAAGCATTCCTTGTGTGTTTCTGTTGGACCTGTATAGTCTGACTTTTTTCAGGAAGCCATAAAAGGGATAAGAAGGGAGCAGGAAACTGTAGCAGGAGTATTAAGATAAAGAACTTTCAGTGAGGCCAAAATTATCAGGAGAGTTGTAGAGATAAAGAAAACAATAAGAGTTGTGCTACACAGCAGGTGGTTTGACATTTTCAGACTGTGTAAAAAATGTTGTTTGTTTATATTGCAAGGGTTTGTCATCAAAAGTGCAAGACAGAATTTCCTGCTATTATTTGGATTTCATAATTGTATGCTGGACACTTCCCTTTTGAGATGTTGGTACTTGGTAACTTAAGAAAATTAGAAAAACTGATGTACAAGAAGATTAGGTTAGATCACATGGAATGTATTTTCCAAGCTGACATTTAAAAAAAAAAAAAGCAACAATGAGAAGGACAAGACTGGAGGGGGGAAAGATGAAGCGTTTTGTTCCAGAAGCATCCTTAACAAAGAAAATAAACACTCTCAAGTAAACTACCAAAGAGGGCAAGAAATGTTGTATTTTCTTTTTTCCTTTCTACAGGAGTTTAGAATTTTTTCTTTACGTAGGTTTAATACCAGAAAGCAATAAGGAAAGTGAAACCATAATACAGATCTGATTTTCTGTCCCTAAGTAGGGTCTGCCAGACCACCATTAAAAAAGAGAAAGATGGTGAAATCCTAAAGCTGATATAAATGCCTAGAAAATACTATTTACCTGAGCTTCCAGAACTTTAAATCGTTTTTCTTGTTCTTTGAACCCACTAAAATACTTAGACAAGTTATCCACCCTGTGGAAACAAAGCAAACACCTTGAGCAAAAAAAAATAAAAATGAGAGGCCTCAGAAGAAATCATAAAACACAAACCACTTGTAACTTTACTACAGCCACGGTCCTTCACTGCAGTTCTGTGCTTCTTAGACATCCCACAGCCCCTTTAAAAGTTTTGTCCTTTTGAGGTGTTCACAGAAGTATTTTTTGGGTAGAGCAGCACCTCTGGAACACTCACATGCACCTGTTGCCCAGGGGCTCACAAATGACAGATCAGGGCAGCTATTCAGCTTCTGGTGAGGGCCACTTAGCCTCAGTTGCTGCAGAAATCGAGGACAGATTCAAAATCAAGCAGAAAGGAGCAGCTTTGTCTCTTCAGCCATTTGTGTCTCTCCCACCTGTACCCAATGGAAACTGATCCTGGTGTGAGAACTGAGGCCACAATGCAGATAAGCCACTTAAAATCTATGCAAACTTTTGTTTCTGCAAACTGGCTTCACAGTCAAATCTATTTTTTCATGCAGTCCAAAGGGATTGCTTCAGGAACTTCCATACATTGCCTCCAAATTATCCCCTTATTTTCTGCATCCTTCATCTTGTTCTCCCATCAGTTCCTTATTCTTAGCATCTGATTCCTCATAGGCTTGGCAAATCCTTCCCTGGTTTCTTCTGGCTACCTTTTCAAAGTTTCTCTCTCACAGGCTATGTTCCAATCCTATCTATGTGAAAAACCTACTGCTGGGTGGGTCTAATGCATTTTGAGTTTGATTCAGTGCAAACAAAGTTCAAAGGATCACTTCCTGAAGGTTTCCTAAGATCCCAAAACCACACTGCTACCACCTAAGAGCAAAAATAAAAGCCACAGGGGTAGTGGTGTTCATCTGAATCTCTTTTAGTCTTTCTCTGGCTCTGCTATACCTGAAATATTGTGAAGCCAGATGGATTCTCACTTTTCCCTTCCAGTAACTTCATCTGCAATGTACCATCTTTATCCTTTATTATATAAAGGATGTAGTACCCTTTGTTTGGAAGCAATTGTACATATATTTATTGCTTTATCTCAACAATTAAGCTCTCGCTCCTGGAGCTTGTCAGTGATCTGCTTATGAGAATAAAGTTTAAACCTATATAATAATTTTAAATTATGGTGAATTAAGGGTCTATGTGAATTAGAGGGAGAGGAGTATTTTCCAGGAATGTAAGTATGCTGTTCTGGTCTCCAGCTGTTCTGTGAGTTGGAGAGATGGATGTTTATTTTGAAAGAAAGCAGCCCAGGAACATTTCCATGGAACTTTCTTATTATGGTAACGTTCACACCCATTGTGCCTCTATCTGAAGTCTGTTTTATTGTAAGAGAAAACAATTAGAATAGATGTTAAAAGCTTCTTTAAGAAGTGCTTTTCTATCTTAGATATTCTCCCTGCATATAACTACTTTGTGTTTCACTTAAAGGTTTGAACCTCTGAATAATAATTTAGGACTTGTGCTTCATCAGACTAAACCAATTCAAGTGATATTTCTAGTGGGGAAACACAGAGAAGTACAGAAATGGAGACTCAGTCCCATGCCATGAAGGCGTAAGTATTTGTTCTGCATCTATGGCTACTTAAAGGTATCTTAAATTTCCATTCAAAATTCTGTGTTGTATTCCTACAGGGGATGAAATTATGTGTGCTGCAGCCCAGCAAACAGACTGTTTTTCCACCATTTTCTTCATGAATAAGATTTTCATTGAGCTTGGCTGCAGATTTGGCTGGAACTTGCAGGTCTGTAATTGTACATACTTCAGGAGTGACAAACATTCTAACATTGTAGTGATGCTGGCCTCTCACATTTTTTCATGGACTGTGTATTTCCTAACTGCATTCCAGTTGGACCATTTATATAAACTTTACAAGAACTTCAATGCTGAACTCATTGAAAGCTGAAGGCTTGCAAGCTACTCCTACTGTGGGTCAGAAAAACTTACTTATTAGATGTGGCCTTCAGCCTTTCTTCATTGCTTTCTTTCTTTTCTTGCTCGAGGTTTACAAGATAATGTTCTTTTTGCACCAGCTCCCATGTTATGATTTTTTGATCGAGGCCCAGTGGAAGATCTCTTTCTGTAGGAAAAATAATATAAGAAATAAATTTTACCCCTTTTTCTCTGATACTAGTAGCGAAAAGTTGATATGCTAAAGGAAGGTTGTTTTTAGGGTTAATTGCTGAAAAACTCAGGAGCAAATGAAGTAACTATTCCTTAAACCTATCAATTGTTGAATCTCCAGAAATCAAATCCCTATAACCCATTTTAAATTGCTACCTTTGTTGTAATAACTATGGTGCATCAAGAAATGCACTGTGGGAAACTGTTTATAATTTAAATTATAAACCTTAATTTTTGGTTTGTCCTCTCCTGGCGCTCTTTGTGACTTTTGGCCAAAGGAAATGCTCTCCTGTTTTGTGTATGCACCATGTCCTCGGAGAGAGCCAGGTGCTACAGTTGCTTGATCACATTTGTTAACAACTCACCCAGGTGCTTTTTCTTGTGTTCCATTTTGTTGAAGAGTCTTCTGAGAACCAGAGTAATGTGGTTGATAATGATAAATGGTGGTGCTAAGGCAGGCCGGCCATGGTATTCCACAATCAGGTTGTAGCGCTGTACTTTCCAGAAGATGTCTGTATTGCCCTGGACAACTTGAAAAGTGTAACTGTAATTTGAGGGGAGGGAATAAAAGCATGTAACTCTTCCCACCACAACAAGCTAAATGTGAATATAACAAAATTTAGTCCTGTATTTACCTTAAAAAAGGAACAGCAAGGTCAGCAAGTAGTGTTAAGTTAATCTAAAATTTGTGCAAATTCTTAGATATTACAGTAGTTGCAGTTTGCAAGTGTTAAAAGATACATTTTTTTTGTTCGGCTTTTTTTTTTTTTGTTTTCAGAAAGATAATTCTACTTTGCTCAGGAAAGATCAGCAAACATGCCACATCAGTTCTTCAACCAAATGAATCATTATTAGCTGTGTTGATAGCAAGCATTTCCCTGATGTGTAAATCATCCACTGTAAAATCTGCCAAATATATGGCTGCTGTGCACCTGCAGATTTGTGATTCCACACAGCCAGGGACACAGACCCTTCTGTGTATGTTTTATTGAATTTTTAGCAGTAAAAGAGCCTTCTTTTCTCTTTGTCTCAAATGTGGCTAGAGAAAGGATGATGAGAACTTAAAAGCTATCTGATCAGAGGATTCTCCCTATCAATCCCCAAGTAATATTCATTAGGAAAATCAGAAGTGCATTCCAAAAGGAATAGCCAGCAGTGAGGTAATAAATGTGGGCATCCACTTAAAGCTTTGCAGCCTTTATTCTGACACTTAGTGAAATCACTCTTGCCTGAACATAGCAATCAGGAGGTTCATAAGGAGGACATTTGTGACGAGTAGGAAGATGACCAGCAGGAGTATGACGAGCCAGTTGGCGTAGCTGTTAGGGCAGGATGGCGTGCTCTGCAAAGTCTGCAGTGGGTTAAACGTGCAGTTCCTGGGATATGTTCGTGATGCTGCAAAGGAAGATGAAGGGAAAAAAAATAGTTATGACAAATCCTAATGCCATGTTTCTTTCTTTTATTTTGTGGAAGTATAATCGTTTTGTGTACATGAAAAGACATAGCATTGTTGTGCAAGGTGTTTGCAGCCCCAGGACACTGCAGACCTCCACAGCTTGGCTGCTTATTTAGTGGCAAGATTGTAGTAGTGTTCATCAAAAAAGGGGATTGTATTGAAAGGGCTGTATCCTTTTTAGACTAGTTTTGAATTTCAAAGTCAAACTGTCTCTGAGTTGTGTTTCTCCACATTCTTGTGTCCTCATGCCTGGCATGTGCATTAGAGGAGAAAACTCAATAAAAGCTGGGAAGGGGGCTCCTTGTTCTAAATTTAAAGTGCTTTGTATATCTGAGCTTGAAGTTGAGCTTAGGAAGAAGGTCTGGTTCTACTGCATCAAACTAGAGGTCTAGTGCTGTCGTCTCTCTCCAGCTACGAATTAAACCCACAAGTTTAGAGCAGCATAATGATATTTACTTTTTTTCTCTCCATTTTTTTTCCTTATAAACATTTTCCCTGGTGCCACAGATAATCCCCTTGTTACATCCATTAGAGCATGTGATTATATCAAAGCTCACCAAGCTGGGATTGTTTTCACCAAGGGTACTAGTTTATACACTGAATTTCATTTGATTCAGCATTCGTGAGGCTCCTCTGTCTCTCTTAGGTGTCAGTTTTTGTCTTTGCTACCCAGTGATGTAGTTTTGTCAGCAAATATTGTCCTCCTCATTACCCCACTCCCTTTCTATATATTTCATAAAGATGTTAAACAGAATAAGACTCAGAGGGCCCTAAGACAAATTAATCCCTTCTGGAAATTGCCCATATAATTGGTTCTTTTTTTCTCTGTTACTCTTGGCCAGTTATTTATCCAGGTGGAGACACCCACTGGAGTTTCAGTGGAGAGAAACACACCTTTCTAGGGAGTGCTACATCTGACTTTTTGGCAAATGAATTTAATCCTATTCCAGAAATAATTATTTCATTCCAATTACTTTAATGGAAATAAGAGTGATTGATTGTGCTGTGCATGCTTACGCCATAGGTATTTAAAATGGACATGAATCACTCTTGTGTCATTCAGGTTTTTGGCTTTTCTATATTTTTTTCTTAGTAAGCAGAGTGAACATGAAAAAATACTGACTGGTTTGCTTCTGTCTATGGCTTTTTTTTGGTTCTATTTTATATTACTGCAAGTTTGAATCCCACTTCATTATTGCCAGTGACATTTAGCACTGGCTAAATGCTGTGATGTTACTTCAGACTTCTTTGGGAGGTGACCTATTCTTTATTTTACCTGCTTACCTATCAGAAATGTTGCCTTTGAACTTTTATGTCTAATTATTTCAGTGTCTTGTGATTATTTTTATGTTGTTTGGTTTGCAGTGCTGCACATAAGCAATTACTAGCTTTATTTGATTTGGGCAGCTTTATCCCCAGAGTAAATAAGTGCTCTGGAGTAAATTTTATTCTAAAACACGTTTGCTTATGGGCAGAATAGTACTGCTTTAACACTGTTGCGTTAAACTACTGCCAAAATGTGTGGAGGTGCTGTTATTTATTATTTGAGTTTACACAGGCTTATCTGGGTCTCGGTTAAACTGAAAGCAAATGGATCAAAGTGAAAGCAGGTATGCCAGCCTTTAAAACTGCAAATCCTTGTGTATTTCTGAGAGCTTATCTAAATAGGGCCAGCCCTTACAGTCTAGTGTAACTCCACAATGCCCATTATCTCTTTGCAAATACACTATTTGTATGGCAGTAATGTGTAAGCTTTGGCCTGTAAGACAAAGATTTAAAAAAGCAAAATTAAAAAAGGGCAATACTTGGAAGGAATTCCATGTTCTAATCAGAAGTGTCCATTCAAAAATGGCCAAGTTAGGGCGAAAGAAATTTTCTCACTGTCTATTTCATCCAGTGGAATCTGGCCAAATATTTGAAGGTAGGGACGATAAAGAACCCTTCTGAATATCCATTCCACTCGGCTGTCATCGGGATGAAGCAGAGCTTGAGTTGTCACACCGTAGGCAATGAGCCACACGCTCAAGAAAAATAGAAAGAAGAAAACATCCTTCATCTGCAAAAGAGAGGGAAGGGGAGAGAAGGAGGGGCAGTGACTGTGACAGCATAGTCCAGAAACAGTAGTCTTTCTGTATGAATATGGCTCAAATAATTCTGTTTCTTTACAAGCTTGTTTAGGTTAAAGGAGGTGGAATAGGATACAGTTCCATGCACAGAATTCCTTGTCTGACCTTGCTCTTCCATATTGTCCTTGGCAATAGTAAGCATTCTTCTTTGATAGCTCATTTAGATAAAGGCACATTTTAAATTAAAATCTTGCTCTCCAATCATCAAACATTTAAAAATGAAAGCATTTAAAAATTAAAAACATTTTATCTCTTAAGTGACTGTCACATTATAAGTGCATATTTTCTCTGAGCTACCTCAGTACCATGGACTGCTTTACTGTGAATTGCAAGAGTTCTGCTGCAGCAGAGAATCCTGATAGCAGTCAGTGCTCATTGATGAATACTGAGCTACTGATACAGCAGGCAGTGAAGGCTGCAAGGATCAGGTTCCTTCTGTCTTCAGTTTTCAAGCTAAGTGATGCATCTGAAAGATTCTTTTTGGGGCTTCCTGCTTTTAAACATTGTGTTTCTCTACAGAAGCAGAAGTAATTGAATCCTAAAACACTTACTTAAAAAAAAAATCTAATATGCATTTCAAGTGCAATAATTTTTCCCTGGTGCAAGAGGAACACTTCATCCTCTCCCCATCTGATCTGGCAGAGTTCATTAGGGACTGTAGATTCATTTCAATTAGATTAGTGGATTGTACAGTTACCCAAAAGCATAGACATTTCAGAGCTCCAGGATGTTACCTGCAGTTCTGATAAGAAACATCATCTCTAAGTCAGACAAGACAGAGTTGATGTCTGACTTCCATCAGTCTATTTTGTTTTCTGGATGATCTAAGATTTAGGAATGCTGCAGGGCTATAACTGGATCATGGTGATGGGAGAATGGTAACAAATCTGGAACTATTTTTTTCTAATCTGCAGTGTCTCTGGAAGTAAGTATGGTTCTGGAATGAACACTGTTCTGACATTTTAGAAATTACCAGACCTGTTTCAGCAAATCTGTAGCAAGGGTATAAAGGGGAAAGACCGTAAGAGACGTGGGATTAGTCTCCAGAGTAGCTTCTCTGGGATTGCTTCTCTGTTAAATAAGGGAGATGATTTTGTGTGAACCCCCTTGAACCCTTTAAGCAGGTTTCCTTTACTGCAGTAACCCCCACTGTTTCTTTTTTTGATGTAAGGTTCAACACTGAAATACCAAAGCTGAGGCATCGTGTTGGCTTGAGTGGGGCAAAGATAAAAGATCCTGTGTTAGGGTTTTGTCTAGGCTGCTGTTTATGTTCCCATTTGCATCTTCCCAATCCTTGGGTTATCTCGCAGGACTTGTTCAAGACCCTGGTTTAGCTTGGCAGGCAGAAAAGGAAGGGTTAGGAGCTGTTCATCTGACTTGTTCTCTTACAATAGAAGTCTGCTAATGCCATAAGCTGGATAATGAACAGGAACAAATATTTATTTGCCATTTACCCCTTTGCCAGTCCAACCAAATGTCATATTAGAGTTCCAGTTATTGCATTTGTAGACAAATCCACATAGCTTGGTAGTTATGTTTATTCAATGTATGGGCTTGTTTAGACTGTAGAGCTTTTGCTGAGTTCTGCTGTGAGTCACAAATCAAATATTTGTAGGTTCTGTAATGGTACTCACAATTAGATGAACTCTATTAATCAGTTAGCATGAGCTAATTGACCTGGAGGATTAACATGCCTAAATAAAAAGCTACTTCGGCATACCAATGCATACCCAAGCACAGTAACTGTAATCCCAATGTCTCATTTCCATCAGGAGAGTGATAATAAATAAAAATGTTTTATCAACATCTTCCAAAATCTGCTCACACAGTACTAATATCCTTTCATTGTAACAGGGAACTAAAAAGTACAAGTAAAAATAACTCCTGTAGGAAACTTGTAACTATCCTTTTTCAGTGATTTTTCTTTTCCACACTTGCTGCAAAAAACATAATTTGTTTCCCCAAGTCATGCATTGGAAGCCCTGCCCTTCTGTGCATGGCCTGCCATCTGCCTGAGGTCTTTGCCCTGGATGCACACAGCTTAGGAAGTAGGAGGAATAGCAGTAAGGCAAAGACTGCTCTTCATTTGACAGATCTGAGGATAGATTATTAGGTGAGGTATAAGGATTAGTAAATTGGGACCAGCTATAGAGGTCTTTGACATGATCTATTTCAAACGTTGCATCTTATAAAATACACGAATATGCAAAATGACAAGCCTTAAAAATGTAAAAATAAAGACAGATAATAAAGGTATTTCCTTTCTAAATACAAGATTTCCTATTCACCATTTCTTAGAAGGCACAAGTACTTATCTGAGACAGACTGCACACTTACCATCCTTTCCACGATTATGATCTTTGGTCCAAGTTGTTTGTGAATTGCAAAAATATGGATAAGTCTAAGTGTAAACACCATAAAATCAATGGCAAGTATTGTACGGCCAGCTTGAAAAGTTGAGTTCAGCATCCTGCAGAACACATGCAATGAAGTATCAGCTCTCAGCAAGTACTGCTAATGTCTGTACAGTGATGAGAAATAACCAAAAGATGGAGGAACACTCTTTTCTCTCTCTTGGCTTCAGTGAGGTTTATTAACAAATAAAGAGACAAAAGGTACCTTGAGTAAAAGGGATTTTGGAAAACAAACAAAGCAGAGCTTTTCAGTACATGTGTTTGAATATATCAGTTTCAGGGGCTCCCACTGCAGCAGCATGTCTCAAAGTTTGTAAAAATGAATGTGAGAGCCTGTCCTCTCATGCAAATGAAAGTCAGCTGTCAGTTGACATACACAGCCCTTGCTACTGATGCTGACCACTTCATGTGGAGCAAATATATACCTGCAGGTTACCCCAATTATGAAGAGAAAGATGGTCACCATATCACATTTATTCCAGTTATCCTCCACATACAGTTTAAATTTTTTCATTAAGTTTGTGTCTTCATCTGTATAGAAACTCTGAAAAAAAGAAATAACCATTGGTATTGATCACTTTTCACTTTCACTCTTTCCTTCTGGGTTTTAGCATATCTGTTGCCTTTTTCTCTTTCATTGCAAAGAGCAAAAAAAAAAAAGTGTAATAAGGAAAAAAAAAAAAAAGCTGTTAAACAATGCAACTTCCAGTCAGAGTTCAGTTTCTAGGCATTGCTATCTAAACAGCATGAACAGATTTGGCATTTGTGTACTGGAATTGTCAGTTGAAGGCACATCTGATTTTCTAGGCAAGGAGTTGGCTTTCTTAATTGTGTTTTAGACTGGCAGTCTTCATGTTTTACAGGCTTATAATGAAATGTTCTTTGATCCAGATATTTTCCATGTTCTCCTCTGGTTATGGCCTTGCTGCATAATTTCAAATTGTGACAAACATCCCTGTGTCTTTTGCTTAAATAATGAACACCTACTGGTTCTTCCAGGGTAAATTATTTTAACTGCTTTTATTATTGTGTCTAAAGAGAAGACCTTTATGCACCCACAATTGGTAACACACTTGCACTGCTGTTATTATTTCAGTTTTTGAACTGAAGTCATTCCAAAACCAGTAATAGGAGACTAATGGAAAAAGGCTTTTGGGGGTTGGTGGTTTTGTTTGGTTGGGTTTTTTTAAAGAAAAGCAAGCCCAAAAGAGATATGCTAATATTTTGAGTTGAGGAGTATTTTAGGAAAAGCCACAAATAATCTGAATTCATTTACTTGTGATTTTTTAAACAGTCCCCAGCAAGGAAGAGTCTCCTACAAGGATGTAGAGCTGTCTGCTGTGCCTCCAGGTGTAGAATATAACTTCCAACTTACATTATTTGTGGTGGGAGGACTTAGTTCTGGGGATTGAAATCAGAGAGGGACTTTACAAAACAAAGAATATCTGAATGCTGGTAGCTCACTTGGCTTGGCTAAGACTGCAGTAGGATGGAAAAACAGAGGTGGAGGAAGAGCTTGCTCTAGGAGAGAGAGGTGAGATATTTAGGATAGGGTAAGTTCTGTATTGTTCACCTGTGCACCTAACACTTGAAATCTCCAAGCTTCTACAGCTACACAGATTGTAAATCTCCTGAAAATGTTGCTGCAGGTTTTGCTGTGTTGGTACTAAGGTGATGCAGGTTACTCACCTGTCGGATCTCTTCCAAGACAAGGGTAAACACCCAGAAGTAGAGTACAATTTCTTTAACAGATGGACCCTGAGGTGGAGGTGGTTTAAAGTCCAGTAAAAGGACATAAGTAAATAGAAAGAGAAAAGCAAAATACATGATAACATTCCCCATAAACACAGTTACAGGGGCACTCCAGAATTTTCTCCACCGAGTAAACATGAATGTCGCCCATGCTGTGTTTGCAGAAGGGTTCTGTTTTTCCAATGTGTCATTTCCTCTGCAAACCAAAAAGAATACATGCTTGGTGACAATCTCCTAAAATTAGTTCATGGGAATAGGCTCAATATTATTCTATATAAAGCTTCTTGTAAGATGGTAACAGGCAGATGCTGGGGCTGGCCAAGGGGGAAGGCTGTAGAAGTCAGAGCAATTACATTACCATAGCAGAAATATTTCAAATCAAAAAAGTTTTGAAAAACAAAGTCACATCAGAAGTATGTGCACATTTTTGTGATTTCAATTTAGCTGGATTAATTTTATTTGTTAACTTGATTGTGTTCCTGCATGGAGTGCAAATGCACAAGGAGAGGGGGAAGGGTAACTGCTCTGTATAAACCTATATAATAGGAAAGAAAAGAAAATGGCCAATGAGATTTTGTGAGTCAGCTCTTAATTATCTTGGCTGTAAGATTTTCTTGCAGTGTTTGCCTGTGGAAGTTCTTGTTGCTGCTGACTTTAAACTTCTGACCCAGTCTCTAAGTGCTGGATCGTCCTAAGCCTGTGTTTCTTGACTATCCTTGCTGGAATCTGACAGACCTGCTGAAGAATACCTCGCTCCTTTACAGAACTGTCATCTTTCCCCTTTGTGATTAAATTAGAGTAAGTTGCAAAAAAAGCAATATGGAAGCCTTTTAGCAAAAAGAGTTGACTTCATTTATTATGTATTAAGGTTGTCTTTGAGCACTGTGGAATGACACAAAAGTATTTTGGTAATTGAAGGGAAATTTGACCTGTACATCTACAGCTGTTTTGCTGTGTTTTGGAACATGAAGTGGTATCTATTGGCAGTGGAAATTATCCTGTGAAGAAAATGCAAGTCTGATAGCAATTTGATCTTTGTGTGAGATTTGTTTCCACATAAAATGCTCTCCTGTGTAAGCTAGGGATGTTATTGGACCTTTAATTTTGTGATTCTTACTCTGAGAAGTTTGATCTCCAACAAAGGATGTGCACACTAGGGTACGTTTTCAATTTCACCTCACAGAAAATAAACAGTGACTCTTTACTGGTTTTTAATTTCCTCTGACGATCTTGCTAATTATTAAATACATTTGTTACAAGGAAAAAGTTCTCTTTGCAGCCAATCTTTTTTATCTGCCTGATTCAGTACTACCTCTAAATTTATGACATCATGAGATACATTCCCATGGTAACAGGCTAATATCATAAACAGATAATTGCAGCTTTACTGTAAGATGCTGAAATAGATCTGGGGGAGAGAGAGCCTCTTTGTTAAAATAAATTGCTAGGATAATTGCAGTTGGAACGTGGAATGTAATGACCAAACCATGCTCCACTCAGGATATGGAAGTGCTTTATGATATTGCCTACAAATAGCTCCCAAGAGGCAGATGCTTTTACACCTATTTTATAGGTTAGGGAGGGAGAGAAAAGAACTAATGATTTTCTCCAATATACCAGCAGTTAAATGCCAAAGGTAAAAATAGAACCTAATAACTCTGACTTGGTCCAGGACCTCATACTGCAGCTGATGCTTCCTCTCTGCCTCTGTTCACATATTTCTGGAGTTCTCTTTAAATCATGGAAAAGATAAGTGGCAATTTAGCACTCTTTAGCCATTAAGAGGACTTTGTGCCAATCAGAAGTCTACTTATCCTGACTTAAGTCCTTGTGTTCTCTCAGGTTTTGGTGGTGAATGTGTGGTAGAGGTATGGGGGTGGGGATTCTTTTCTGAGTCAAAGATCTATGACTGACCACAAGCAACTGACAAAACCTTTGTGCTCAAGTTACCCATTTGCATGATGCTGCCTCTAACTCATAAAGTTCCTAAGGGCTCATCTGTTAAAATATAAATTAAGAGCATGAGAAACTGACTTAACATAAAATTCTCTGGTACTGATGGGTGTAAACACACCTTTGTAAGGAAGTACGCAGTGATGTAAGGTTTTGCTGAGAACCTTCTTTCTGTTCAGCTCAGTAATCTGATAACTTCCTAAAGTCCATTGTGTATTGGTCATCACGAGCTGATGGGAATGTCAGGAAACGCTATTTGATTCCCAAGTAAATTCCTTGTTCTGTAGAAATTACCTGCTCAGAAATAGTAAACTGGTGTTACCTTAAAGTAGTGCTATATCCCTGTTTATTTTCTATATTCCTTTGAGAGAGCAAACAGCAACAACAACAGCAGTAAGCCAAGGGCACAGCACTTCCTGAGGAGTAAGGACTTTCTTGGCCCTTCAGCTGCTCCTTAGATCACTACTTGGTCACTAATCCACGAGAAATGTCCTGTTCTTTGACTGTTTCATTGAAGTTACATTAGCTGATGGGTTTTAAACTTACCTATCTTCTTCCTTGGAGAAAAACAGAGTCCTCTCTGAATCCAAACTGTCCAGCTCTCTAAATGGCTCTGGCTCATCCTTTGATTGTTTTTCCTCACTGTAAGGAAATGTACTCATTAGTTAAAAGATGATGCTTAGCCATTTTTCACTACTGAATTGGCATTGATACAGAACTGCTAGCATGTACTTATCTTGGATCTGCTCTGCTGAGGAGTTATTAAATAGGGCATAAACTTAATCTTTATTAATTCTGTTTATTTTCAAGGAGGAAGCTGAAGTCACCCACAGGATTCAGAGAAATGGTAATTGGTGTGCTTCACAAAAATGGAGCAAGGATGCTCAGTTTCTTCAGACTAATTATGACTTGAGCAGAAATAGACCCCTCAGTCAGGCTTAGAAGAGAATTGCTCAATGCTCCATTCCTAGTTACTCTTAGTAGCAATTAAGAAGGGAGAAGCCAGAAGCAGTAGGGGGCATGTGACATGTGCATGTCCAGGGAAAGGAGACAAAAAATGGAAATCATCACACTGAATGAATTTGTGAATCTGATAGCTAGAAGGTCATCATTAGTGATACTGGCCAAAGGCAAATCTTAAGTCAGCATTGCCAAACGAGTTTTCCTCTTGCTTTTTATGTAGATTGAGTTAAGAAAAATGTATTTCATATTAACATGTCACTTCATATTGCCAATTCTTATGATTTGTGTATGATTTTCTGGATGTTATGAAGTTTTCCTAAAGTGTCAGAGCCTCAATTTTTGACCATCTGAACAGCTTGGGCTGCTCTTATTTCTTTTCTGTTTGGTTGGTTTTTTTTTTTAATTTTATTTAGTTGGTTGGTTTTTGTGGTGTGGGGTTTTTTATTTTGTGTTGTTGGGGTTTATAGTGCATGGCCTTGTTTTCAAGAAAACCCAAGGTTTTTAAGGCACTGAATTTTGAAAATTTTAATTGATTGATTGACTGATAATTTAATGTCAGTCCTGTGTATTGTGATAACAATCATGTGTTATGATTATCAAGGCCTATGGCTGCTAACACTGCTTTGTGATGGCTGTTTTCCTTGGATAAGATACTGAGGTTTGAGCCAGACATCTCCAAATCTAGAAACAAATGGTGCTACAGCTGCAAAATGTTCTACTCATTGCTGTGTGGAATCTGGGGCTGACAGAATTCTAGCAGGCTTTCCTGTAGACTGTGCAAAACAGAATGATCTCTGTGAAACTGTGGCATTGATATTTTAAGTATGACAACAGGCACTAGCACAGGACACACAAATCACGCAGCCCTGTAGAAAACCGATTTGGTTAGGTGATATTAGGTGATGTTACTGTTTTAATCACTTCAGGGAGAAATTTTGAGTCTTGATATTTTTATGGGTTATTTTTCACCACGTATTTATTTCTTGGACCCAAATAGTTATGTTTATACCTGAATGATATTAAATTTGTGTAGATTAGGAAAGGACACCAGAATGCACAGATTAACTTGAGGATCTGTGTGCTTGTAGACATGTCTCCCCACCATATTTTTGTCAGGAAGGCCTGAAAGTCAAGAAGACAAGAGATGGTTTTAATATCACAAAAAGATACTTGCAGATAAAGTACTCCATGTTCAGCGACTCCTAAGATGGTGAATGCTCTGAAAACCTCACAGCTTCAGAGTAAACAGGTTCTCTGTGTGTCCTGCAGATGTTGAGTATGCAGTTATTTGGAGACCAGTGGAAAGAACAGCAAGCCGAATGGAATTAAACAACATCCGTAGTATTAAGGAAGCCCAGGACAGTCACTGGGAGATAAAAGCAGCATCACTCTTAATTTAGCTTTGTGTTTGCAGAGAAAAGTCAGGTTGTGAGAGCAAAGCTGAATAGTAATTTAATTTAACTTTTATCAGTGAGCTCTCTCTTGAGTCTGAACAAAGAGTTACCTCACGTCTTGGAGCAGCTTCATTATGCCCCAGGCAGATTTACAGTGCTTTTCTGATATTTCTCTGTGAGCAAGGAAGGAATAAAAAGCAAAATGCACACAAAGGATTAAGGGCTAAACCTTCTCCTCAGCTCACTGGTCTGTGTGCCAGCTGGATGAGAGAGTGGGGAAAGGGGGAACTGGGCTGCTTTGGCAAGGATGTGGTATAATGTCCTCTTTGTCTATTGCTGGGGGAGAGAAGGGTCCCTTCTCCAAAGAATGGTTCTTAGGGGAATACATTCATTGGGGTTGTTGAGTTCTTGTGCTATCCTTGCCTGTGTCAAACTTAAGGCCCTGGGGACATGTGAAACTTACCTGGACACCATCATGTGCAAAGAAAGACTTTGTATCTGCTTCTGTGGCCAGCTGAAGGCATGTGGTTTTACTCCAGTACTGATTTTTCCTCACCAACAGAGCAAACGCTCTCTCCTCACTGTTGTGGTAGCATTCACTAAATAGTTCTGCCATATGAAGGAAACACAGACAAAAAATGTATCTCTTGGGTGATCCTCTTACACTTTGAAGGGTGAGTTTCCATGCTGTCCTTACTCTCCTGAACAGACTAAAGAAGACAAGCAGCTCAGCTTTGTCTTGTAGACAACAAATCCTTCATTTTAAGACAAAGCTACTTGACATAAATTAATATTAGACCTGGAGGAGTGTTATGGCATGGTTGTTTCCAGAGAAACTGGTCCTGGAGCTTAGAAACCAGGATAAATTTAAACAGTCAAAAAAAATAAAAAATAAAAAATAAAAATCAAGGTCTTCTCATCAGACAAGATCTGACTTCTCATGTCTGTTCCATTCTACTGATTCACTTGATTATCACAGTACCTTTCCTAAGCCAGCCTCAGTACCTTTCCTATGCCTTGTTACATTGTGAGGCTGGGCAAAAAGATAAGTACACTTAAAATGACATACAGACATCTTTTCTAGTTACTGTGGTATTTACCATTCTTAAAGAAAGTTTGCTTTGCATAATCCAGGCCAGAAATTAAAACTGAGGATCTGATCTAATAGTTATCAAAGCCAAGAAGCAGAAGTTCTGTGTATTGGATTAGGCCTCATAATTCTGTGACTAAATTACTTGAGCTCTGTGATTATATGAGAACCTGATTTTTAATTTTTGTAAGTAATAATCTCCCTGCGAGAAGAAGGGAAAATGTGATCTGTATGTAAATAATGTAGCAATGCCTGCATGAGCCTTCAGCTGCTTGATGAACTATCTCAGAGGGAGAGGAGTTTTTGTCCATGTGGGGTGTATTTTAAAGCCCTCTCCTCACAGCAGTGAAGGTATGGATTGGACTGAAGTCAGATCAGCAGAGAAGCTTGTGTGCACACATCTGTTTCTAAAGCAAGCAAAGGGGGGAGAGGGCTCAGCATTCCAGCATTGCGGATGCCTGGTTCTGCCTGCTGTAGGGAGGGGCATCTTGTCTGCTGTGAAACCAGCCTGAGCCTCACTGCAGTTTGCAGTGCACTTGGCCCTCTTCTGGGTGAGGTAATCTCAAATTATTTTTAGCTGCAATGACAAAACTTTAAACTTGTTGCTCTAGTGGCCCTTACAGAGCAAGCTTGATATTGCAGGAGGAGCAGGCTGCTGTGAGCCTGGAAGTGCTTTGGTTATTCTATCTTCCACATCACTGTGGCAAACCTTGTACTGAGATCAAACAATTAAAATACCAACAAGCAGCAGGAGAGTATCTGTGCATCCCAGGGGGCCTGTCTTGGACCACAGATTTTCCCAAAATTAGTGGGTTTTAAATCTTTCCTCTATATCTGAATGTTAGGGACTGCCCGTGCTGCAAGGCTGTTGAATTATTCATGGTAGTTGACCTTTTACTACTGAAACAGTATTTTTCTTTTTTTCACTTGCTTGCCTTCCAATGGCAGTTGCTTCTTAAATTTTCAATGTCATTCAAAAAGTGCCATTACTTACCAACAGCGAGCTGCTCATACTTGGCCTCTTTCATTATAGAGGCTGCTTTGGTCTCTGTCTCCAGGCGGGACATCTCTTTGAGGATCTTGCAGGCTGCCAGAGCTGAGGCTACACCCTCCTGACCCTGTAGGATTGAAAGGGTGATGCTGTCACCCTCCATTGGAGGGCATTTCTGAACGCGGAAGGCTCAGCTATGCAACACATTGAACAGCAACAGCAAGAAGTTCATGCCTGTCAAAAGTCTTTCCTCCAATACAGCTTTAAAAGTCGGAAGTGCTGATCAAAATGACAGTTTTGATGATAGCTGGGACTTAAAACCACCTGTTGTGGATGCCCCTTCCCTGGCAGCGTTCGAGGCCGGTCTGGATGGGGCATTGAGCAAACCTGTCTAGTGGGAGGTGTTCCTGCCCATTGCTGGGGGTTGGAGCTGGATGATCTTTAAGGTCACTTCCAACCCAAACTATTCCATGGCTATTTATTGGTAGTTCTTGTGCCTTGTAGGGCTGGAGACTTCTGGCTCTGATTTAGGATAGCAGTGAAGGACTGTAAGGAGAATAATATGCTCTGGAGGCAGAGCAGCACGTTGTCGCAGTGTGGAGGTGCCTCCAGCGCGGCTGTGCTGTGGCACAGATGTGCGGGGAAGGAGGACGCACAGCCGGCCGAGGCTGAGCGCTGGCACGGAGCGGGCCGGGCATGCGGAGGTGTCCGCACGAACACAGCCCAGCCCGGGCTGCCCGGGACAGATGCGCTCCTCTCTCCCTCTGTGGGGGCAGGGAGGCTCCCAGATGCAGGGGGACAGCGCTGGGCTGTGGAACAGGAGCCCATTATGCCAGCTGGAAGCTCAGCCTTGGAGAGCGCGATGCTGCTCGCTACGCATCGAGCACGTAAGCGAAAGATGCTGCACTGCTCCGTCTTCCCTCCCGTCACGCTCGGACCCGAACAATTGGGCATTGTCGGAAGCACGGAGCCCGCGGCTGGAGCTGGGAGCCATCGGGAGCAGCGAGCGGAGCTGCAGCCCGGCCCCATCTACACCTGCTCCGGCTCTCCCCATGGCCCCCGCAGGCTGGAGCCACGCAGAGATGAAAGACCCTATAAATGCCACCTCTCGTGTTATGGAAACAAACCTATCTGTCATCTGAGCTGCAAAGCTGAGCAAAAAAAAACATCTCGTAAACTTGAAATATGCCAATACTTCACCTGAAGCGGCCGCAGCTCAGAGCTTACCATAGCCCAGAAATAGTTTGCCATCTTGTGCCGGTTTTGAAGTACTGCCCATATAAACAAATCCCTCCAAGGATTTTCGCTTTTCTGGTTCATGTCCAAGGGCCCAGGTAATCGCTTTGTGTTCGTTTTGTCCTGAAATATGGTTTGTAGAATTTAAAACCTGATTCACAGTCTCACTCCGTGCAAATGACATGATCTAAGATGCTCTCGGCCTCGCTGGCTATTTCATATTTCTTTGATTTTTCAGTAGGACGTCAAGGTAATTAACTCATTCTGTAGTGAGTTAAAGGATCCCTGTGTCCCTGATAGAACCCAATACGTGTGAGAACATCCTGGATGAAAGGGTAACTCCATTGAAGCCAATGCTAAGGTTTTCATTGACTTGATTAAGGCCAGGGTTTCACCACTGGTGTGTAATATCAGACAAGACAAACCTGTGATTAACTAATCTGAGCTTGCCTTCAATTATACCGGACTCTGCTTGGCTGCCACAGAGGACACAGCTTCAGAGAAAAGGGAACAAAAGGCATTTCATTTCACCAGAAATAAATCTTGCCAAGGCCCTGTACAGGACAAGAACAGAGTACATCAATACCCCTTTTTATTCTTTCCTTTGAGAAACCTTTCCCTCATGCAGAGAGCAGTTTAAGTAGAACACTGCTTATTCCTTTAGCACTTGATTAAAAAAAAAAAAAATCGTCTAGAGGAAGTGTAGCCACTTAGGTCAAATTCTGAGTTTTAAATATATTTAAAAACTACCTTTTTATCTATTGTGTTGGTTAGAAGCAGCCAGGGTGTATTTATTTTTAATTAAATGGGTTTTTGTGAGAATATATTTTTTTAATAATTATGTGATTCTGTTCATATTTATTTTAATGGTACTTTTGGGGGATGGGGGGGGGTGTTTCTTCAGTTTGTAGTGAGCTATTGAATCAACTAAATTGCATTGAAAACCTCAGAGGAGACAAAGATATCCTGAAAGTCTCATCTTTGTTCCTAACTTGAAAAAAGACACACAATTTGGCTGTGGTGATGCTGATATCCCAGTACTGTGATGCTCTTTCTGGTGCCAATGATAATGGAATTCAGCCATGGGAAGAAGCTTTAAAAGAATAAAAGCTGGTAGGCAGCAGGAGCTGATCTCTGAATTGGGCCTTATCTACAGCACCGGGCTTTAGCTCACCTGCTGCCAAATGCCAGAAAGGCTAAGTGAGGCTTTGGGGGAAAATTTTTATTTCTGGCAAGTGTGTAAGTCTGGAATATGCTTAGTGACTTCAGAGGTATTGTCTCAAGTTGTTCATCCTTCTGAATGAAGAAACCCTGAGTAGATTCAAACTTATATTTTCATACTACATACTACTACTAATTAATTTAACTAGGCTTTACCAAAGCAAAAGTGATTTAAAGTCTCAAATAAGATTTTTTTTTAAATGAGTTTCTAATTTTAACATTTTTTAAGGTATAATTAGAACATGGCAAATACCAAAAGGCTTGGTTGTTTAGTTTGTCTGAAACAGAACCCTACTGAAATATCTTTATACATCTTTGTTTTGAAACCTTGTGCCCAAACCTATTTTCAATGCTTTTGCAAGAACTTTGGTACTTGGGCTTTTTAATGTTAAATACACTGTCAAAACGCAAAAATGATGATGCAGCTATTGCACCACTGTGAAATACCACATTAGTACCCCCATCACATATTATCCTTATCATATGTTGGCCAGCACACTTTCCAGGGCCACGTCACACAATTGTTCCTATTTCTTGCTCTGTGTTCTGGCACTCCATAAAAAGACTAAAATGATCTCAAGGTAAATATCAAATACTGGATATTATTGAATATCAATACTGAGTATGATCTACTCATACAGAGTATAAATCTGAGAATAGTTTGTGTACAAAGATGACCATTTTCAGACCCGGGATTGAAAATCTCCATTTCCTGCTTTTCTTTCTCCTAGAAAAAATTGCTGTGCCAGTACTACTTCTTGAAGTTCTGTATGAGAAAAGCCCACTAGTTTTATGTCTAATCCCTCCTTAGTAAATATAAATCTTATTTGTATTCCCCATACATCTCTAACTAAATCTGTTCCCTGCTCCACCCCCAAGACGACCTAGTTAAAATTGTACAGATTCTGAATTGGAGGGGAGCAGAACTACAATGCAAAGTTGAGACTCACAGCCTTCTTCTTGCCTCCATGTCTGAGGTCTTGATAGAAACCTTTGCATGCATCATGAAGAAAATCCTTGAGAACTCTAGAGACCTCACTGAGAGTGAAGAGGGGGCACATCTCCTTCTGCTCATTTTGCTGCTGACCAGTCAGCCCTGCCAAGGTCAGTTTGCTTTCTTCATGTTTCTTCAGGAGAAGTTCATAGAGGAGACATTTCTGAGAAATGGAACAGTAGAGTCTCTGCAGACGACTGTAGGTCAGGAATTCATATATGTTAGCCCCATTGTCAATAAATAACTTGACGAATTCTGGTTTGTTGTTGACCAGAGCATCCATCATCACTTCTTCCAGGTCACAGGACTAGATTGATGAAAGGGGAAAAAAAAAAGGAAGCCAAAAAAGGGAAATTTTTGGGGTTAATCATGGATGAATGTTGAGAGAGATTAGATTTAACATGAGGACATGCACATTTTGTCTCCCACCAGTGAACAGTGAATACAATGAGAAAGAGGTGGGACTCTCTTCATTTTTCTCTGACAAAATATCTATGCCAGTATTAATATTAAAACATCAACATAAACATAAATTGTGTGCTGTAGGACTTGATGTAAGGCACCCACCCCACTGGGTATTTATATGGGTAGTTGAAAGCAGTGACATTTTTCATGCCACCTTCTAACAGTAATATCTGCCTGCTTCTTGTGCTTTGTAAACTTTGGTTTGTTTGCTTTAAAGGTCTATACAGAAGAGGAGAAAGACTGTTGCTCTCCAACAGCACAAGAAAGAGAAGATGACCACTGAGTTATTCCTCTGTCTTTAGCCATTATCATGTGGGGGGCAGAAAGACTAACAGCCTCAGGAAGCACAATACCCCTGCCTAATCTCTCAGTAGAGTGTGCAGAGAGCGTTAAAAACTGAAGTCATCTTTTGGGATGTTCCAGTGTCCTGTACACATTGGAATATACACTGAGTGTCCTCTAAGGCAAAAAAACCTGGTACCTTCCACTCCACGTCCCCATTGAATATTTCGCTTTTAGCAATGTCAACCCTATTCCAGGCCACTGCCAGTTTCAGTTCATCCAGATATTCCTTAGCCTCCTGGCTCTGACTTTTACAGGCTGGAAAAAAATAGGAAATGCAAATAAAGTCAGTACTTTACAGTTATGTTTAATTTAATATAGTATTGGTACTTTGATTAGCAGTGCAAGTTCTCTTTCAGCTATCGCAGATCCATGGGTTGCTTAACCAGAAACCCTTCACAGCAATGTTTTCCTAAGTTAAGAAATACTAATATTCAAAACTGTTATTTTTTTTCCTAGAGGAACTCTCTATTTAAAGCATTAAGTTTAAATGGCTTTTGGGTATTGAGAGGGACCCTGGCCTGCAGAAAACAGGGGACAGGACTGGCTGTTGGTTTTGCCTTGTGTCAATTAGCACATCAGGAACAGAATGTCTTTTTTTTTCCCCTTCCCATGTTAAGTTTAAGCTAACACAAACCATTAAGTTAACAGAAACTGAAATAGATGGCAGCACAAGTAGTATCCTCTTTCAGAAGATATAGTGGAGATTTCTTATAGGAGAAATAGATTGTTTCTGAAATAAAGGTGGTTTTGGTCTACTTGTGAGTATTGGCTTTGTTTTGATGGAGTTTTTTGAATGGTTTAATTGGAATAATATACTTCTGTATATTTCAGTTCTTTTATAACCTCTCTTAATAACAGAGGCAAGTAATGAAATAAAGGAGTGACTAAAATAGTACCATACAGTAGCATGAGATTAAAAAGCAAACACTAGTTTAAAGAAGGCTTACAAGAGCTACAGTAACTACCACAGTTAATTTGTCAATAAACAAACATGAGAAAGGTGCACCAGAAATGGAATCTGATCCAACAGTCAACTGACGTTGCACTGAAAAAAGAAATATATTTATGGCATAGAAGTCAAATAAGACAAACATTACAATGCTTGTTTATTGTATCTTACCTTTTACTAAAGCTTTTAGAATGACTGTGTCTAGCTCTTCTGAACCATCTTGTTCAAAGTTGTGCAGAGTTAGAAGATTCTGGTGTGAAATAATGTTCTGAATCTATTTAGACTCAAAACAAAAGTAATTTTACACATTGTCCTTTGGATGTACATTAGGGCCCAAATGCCCAGTGGAGATCACCCATACAGTATTTCCCAAAGATATATGTTGTAATTGTAAAGCTGAGGTTTGGCAAGAAGGCAAACATTATTAGTTTCTGATGTATAAAGAACTCCTAAGGCAAGGAGGGAGTTACTGGCTTTTCCAAGTGACCCCCAAGGATAGGAGGAACAGAACCTGGATATCCTGAGAACCAGAGCAGTGCTTTAATTAAAAGATCCTTCCTTAACTTACATTCTTATTTGACTAAAAGTCACATTATAGCCAGCATACCACTAGTTTCATTTTACCTCATCCTGCTTTGACATTTAAGTTTTGTTCTCTGAGTTGTTTATTTAAAAGCATAGTCTCTAACTCTTCTCTGAGCAAAAGTCCTCAAATATTGATATATATACAGTACTCTTTCCTTCTCCTTCTCTATTTATTGAGTTTTCTTTCTTGCAGTGCAGCGTGAGCCTCTGGCAATATTGCTTCTGGATGCCTTTCATCCCCTTTTGTGATCTGGTAAAGTTCTTCCTAATGGAATTAGTATGTGGAACTTTTAAAGCTGAGGATTACAGCAGAGAATGCAAAGGACGAGTAGTGGGCTAGGTCAGGTGGACTTGGTTTATCTCAGAGGCACCCAATGCTCTTCAGTCTTCACACAAGGACAATCTCAAAGTGGGCATTTGTTTCTAAAAGGCTTATGCAAGTGTACCCCAAGACAAAGAGTAATGAGGACCTCTGAATCTGCTTTGTCTTTCTGTTTTAAGAACAATAATTCTTAAAGACCAAGTAACTGACGATAGGATAATTTCTAAACACGCTTCATTCTACGTAATTTATTCATGCTTATCCACAACTAGGTTTCCATTTAACAGCTGTAGATCATGAATTAGGTCTCTTCTGTCGCAGCTGCACAAGCTCCACAGCTGTGGATATAAATAATGCTCCTTGTCCTACAGAAGGACTGTCGGGTTCCTGGATGCTGGCTGTTGCTTGAGGAAGTAATTGAGGAAGGACAGAGCCCTAAGTGTTCAGCTGAATTACTGGGGCAACAAAGTAGTTTGCAGGATCAAATGACCACTTGATTTTTAATGCTAGAGAGGCATTCTATGACACCAGTGTCAAAGCACTGGAGTTCCCAAAACTTCTGAACAGCTTCTTGCCAAACCTGTACTGAAGGGGCTACCAAAGCTACAGGTGTTAGGAGACAGCTTTGTGATCATGATGTCTTATCAAACATGCAAACTCACGGTCACTGTCCACTGGAGAATGTCCTTCCACATGAAGCTCTCTGCTGGGAATTTCTCCTTAAATTGCTTTTCAACAGCTTCTGGCATGAGAAGCTGTGGGTCATTCATGAATGCAGCTAAGATGTCAGCCGTACCTCCAGACCCTGCTAAGATAAGCCAGGGAGCAGAATTTTCCAACCCACTGCAAATTCTCTGTAGTTTAAAATAAGAAGTTTTTAGAATTCATAAGTGGAAAGAAAATGTTATTCAAAAGAAGGGCTTCTAGCAAACCAGGAATAAATGTGTCTCAAAGTCACATTCACTATGGAATCAGTCCAGACTCCTCTAAGCTATTAAGATTTTTTGAATTCTGTCGCAGGTCATCCATGTATAGGCCTCTGACTCTGCTGCTTCTCATGACACATCTGCTGAGTAGCTAAGCAACCTGATTTGTTTGTAAGCAACAAACAATGCATAAAATTTCTTTGACCCTGACATTTTTTTTCCCCTGAAGTCTCTGTTTCAGCATAGTCAAGTGCAAGAGTAACCCTGTGTAGAAATTATCAGCAGGCTTTTTTGTATAGGCCTTTTTTTTCCTGTCTGCTAAACCTGGCAATATGTTCTGAAAACCAGGAATTTGCCTGTGGGAATACAACATTGGACTAGAAGAAAAAAAACCAAAACCACTGTATCATTACAACTACAAGAGTTAAAGGCTACTAATTCTATTACTTGTGCAATTAGAATGAGTCAGGCAGGTTGTTGAGAGAGGAAAGCAGAGGCCATGGCATGATAATTGCAAAAATGTCTATTTGCTGCCAGTCTGTTTCTTCCTCTGGAGTTATACAAGACTGCATTGATTCAATTGTGTTGCAGGGGCTTTTTTTCTTTAGTTTAGGTATTGAGGTTTTTTAAAACTCTTTGTAGTCTCTGCTGTGTATTATCCATTTTAAGAAATTCATTTATGAAATTGATATTCTAAAAAAGTGCAGCCAGTTATCCATTCCCAGCACATGTCATTTTAGAGCAGCCAGTCACTTTTTGTCTTCCAGTCACACTGTTCTGTAAAACTTCGTAAAGAGGATTTACATGTCATAACATGGGATTCTTCTAAACCAAAGATATAGGAAACACTGCAATATTTAGCTTCTTATGGAAGAAAGCAAGCAAGCTCATGAGGTGACATAATCTTTGTTTAAACACTGAGATTTCTAATATGAGTGTGTGTTTTAGTCCAGCTGACAAAAGTTATGACAAGATAGGAGAAACTGAAACTAGAAAGCATCCTCAGAAAGGAGTCATTATACTGAAAGATGTTATCACGTTGCATGTCACAGTCTCATCACTTGGAAACTTTAAATTATAGCTAAATTATGTCTCTCTAAAGGATTTCTAGACTGAGAGTATTATAAAAAAGAAAAATAAAATATAATAAAAAACAAAAACTATCTCCTTGTTAACAGGCTCTTTGAGGAAAAGAATCAAAACTGATTCTTTGCTGAAGAAGATTTGGGATCAGACAACACTCCCATATTCAATCCTACGATGTACTTTTGCTCACTAGAACCAGGACATTCCCATTTTAAATGGCATGTCCTGCAAACCTGGTCTTGTGCTTCCTCTGAGCTCTGGGACAGACAGTTGTGTCATTGTTGCTGAAGAGCACTGCACGATTCCTCTCCTTTTTTGTGGATGTTCTCGAGTAATAACAGTATTTCTGTTTCCCTAGATCTGCAGCTGGTTTCTGTGGGTTTGTTTTGGATTTGGATTCTTTCTTTCCACTGGACAAGCAGGCAATGGAAGTTTTAATGATCAACTTGTGCCTATTCAAAAGGAAATATTTCTCCTCAAAAAATACTGGCAAATTTAGTATTAACAGAACTCAGTTCTTAATGGTGTATAGATGTGAATTTTGACTTTATGTAAGGTGCCAATGGATGTGTTTGTCATCCAGACAAATTTTCCATTAATTACTTGGCATCAGTAAATTTATTTTTCTAAAGCTGGAAACAGCTTCTTACCTCAAGTGTGCCTGGTCCTCCATTTACCAGCAAGCAAAGCACAGGGATTTCAATGCTACCTGTTCCTGTGAAATAGATGGTTTAATTTTTAAAAAATAATAGCTTCCACAAACCTATTGCTGTTTTGCTGGCCCCTTGAAAATATTTCTCCTTTTATGAGAAGATGGCTCTTTAGGTCTCTATGTGAACCCTGCAGAAGGCAGGCAATTGCAGAAAGATGTGCAAAGGAAGAGAATAACACTGTGACCCAGCAGATGGGGTCCTGACCTAGGATTCAGGACAAAGGCACCTTTGCCTTGGAAATTTTGTGTGAACCCAGGCAAGCAGTCCAGGCTGTTCTGACCTCAGCTGCAAAATATGGATATTGGCACCTCTGTGTGTCATGCCACTGCTGGCTTTTGAAGTTATTTACTGCAGGGTTGTCAGGTTGGGGGGCAATGGAGATGCATTAGGGTGCAGCACAAGGCTGGTGGGTCTCCAGGGAGGCATCTATCAGTGTTTATAGTAAGACACAGATAGAGGTGAGAAGCTCTCAGTTTGTCCTGGGTGTTATGCATGTGCCTAGCGTGTGCTGGAAGGGGGACTGGAATCCAGGACAAAAGCCTTAAGAAAGGAGGATTTAAAAATATGAAGAGGCTGACTGTGAAGACTGGGCAGGATGAGATGAGTCAGATGCAAGTTGATAGGAACCATATATTTATTACTCTGCTTAAACAGCTTAAAGTTTCATTTGCACAGCCTGGTGACGTGTGGTGATTAATAACAACACAGTCTGATACTTTAAAAAGAAATGCTAATGAAATATTTAACATGCCATGGTATCAGGGGAAGAAATGAAGTCAGGATCCCTGTCCTGAGCCATCCTCCCACAGGGGCCCACATAGTTTTGGATGGCTTTTACTTTAAATGCTGAGCTCTGTAATGCAAAGGTGACACAGATTGGCCTGAAGGAACTCAGTCAAAACAGTAATACGAGATGAATGCCTCTTTCAGCTGGAAGATAAAAGACATTTGGTTCAAATAATTTTTTGATGTTTCCCTTTGTAGATCTCCCAAAACTCAGTACAGATCTCTACTTGCTATTTGTTGTATCTCTTTTGGGATGATTACAGAGAGATAAGGTTGGACTGAGCTGTAGTCAGGATATGGTTGGCAAGAAACTTAATTTGTTTTAGTGAATGGCATAGTATTGTTACACCTCTCTAATGTGGTGCTCTTTGAAGAGTGACCTCTGTGCCTACAGGTTCCTCAAGGTATGATTAAGGTGCAAATATTCACATTTACCATAGATTTGGATAAAATTTATCCAGAGGAGAAGTCAGGTGAATTCTGACTTTACACTGTGAATCTGGGAAGTCCTCAATTGCAA